>NC_067491.1:11912026-12174526 GCF_947179515.1 Apodemus sylvaticus
CAGAACCACCGCTGTGACTGCGGGAAATCCATCCCCACAGTAATGCTCGGCTTCGGAGGAGGGAGGCAGGACTCCGTGAGACACTCACCTCAATAGCTAGCCGCTGCCCCCAACCCAGAGTACGCAATTTTGCCCTAATTGCTTGAAGCTTCCGGGTCTTGGGGAGGGGCTAGAGTGTATGAACTTGAGAAGGCTGAGGGAAGGGAGCTCTATCCACTCAGCAGCAGGAAGTCGCTGGCCATGCTGGGTGCACGGCTTCCGGTGCGGCCGCTTTAAGATCAGCCATGCTCCTGCCTGCAACCCTTCTCCGTGCCCTGTAAGGGACTCTAATAAACTCACTGGTTCCCCAGGGTGAACTTCAAGTGAACTTGAACTTTTGTTTTTCATTGGGACCTTAGGAGGGAGGGGTTGATGTTTGTGGTATCCCCTACCAAGGACAAAAATTCTCAAGACACCCTCAATAGGTACACCCTCAGTGTGGTGGTGTGTGAATAGGGGTGGCCTCCACAGACTCATGTGTTTGAATGCTTGGCCAGCAGGGAATGGCACCATTAGGACGCCTTGTTGGAGGAAGTGTCACTGAGGGTGGGCCTTGGGGTTTCAAATGCTCTCCCTTCCTGTGGCCTGTGGATCCAGATGTAGAGTTCTCCAGCGCCCTCTCCAGCACCATGTCTTCCTGCATGCTGCCGTGCTTCCCACCATGACAGTAATAATGGACTCAATCTCCAAACTGTAAGCCAGCCCCAGTTAAATGTTTTCCTTTATAAGAGTTGCTGTGGTCGTGTGTGTCTTCACAGTAATAAAAACCCTAAGACACTCTGGAGAATCTACACTGAAGTCTAGAATGGAGAGGTTCAAATGTCTACAGGCCCTACGGAATTAGACATGGGCTTCTTCAGAGCCAGGAAAAGTGGCTTCAGGTGGTTAACCAGGATTCCTGAAGACTCCAGGGATAGCCTTCTAAAGAAAGAGGCTTAATAACGGATGGGCGGTTACTCGGCCACACTCTGTGCGCTCTGTGTTCTGCTGAAGAGGGCGTGCAGGGCATGCACAGAAGTCTGGAGAGGGGAGCGTCTCAACCAAAACGCAAGTACGAACTGTGTGGCTGCAAAGACTTACACCTCCACAAACCTAAACTAGGCTCGCTGTCACCCTGCTTCTGACATCAGTGAGTGTAGGTAGTGGTGGGCAGTTGTGCCCTGTCCCAGGTGTGGCACCACGGTGAACAAGTCAGAGACTATGCTAGGGAAGTCGGGAAGCCGAGGAGTGACCAAAGGCAAGGAGGAAGAGGGCTCAGGGCCTCCAGGAGGCTGTGACCAGGACCTCAATCTAACAGATGGCATTTCTGCTGTGGTTCTGTCTCCGCCGCATCCATCTCCCTGCAGCAGGCCCTCAGCCCCCGGACTAATGACACAGAGGCCCTGAAAGTGGGCAAATAATCCTCTTAGGCTAGACCTCAAGTTAGGAAGTTTCTCTTAACAATGACAGTTTTTATTTTGTTGTTGTTGGTGGTGGTTTTGGTCTTTTATAGACAGAGCTTCTCAGTGTAGCCCTAGCTTTCCTGGAACACACTGTCCTCCCTCGCTCTGTCTCCCTCCCTCTTCCTCTTCCCCCTTCACACACCCCCCTCTAGCCTTGAACATGCCCAGAGATCCGCCTGCCTCTGCCTCCAGAGTGCTGGGATTAAAGATGTGCACCACCACTCCCGACTTAACTCTGACACTTTAACCTGATGATAAGATGCTGGAAACTGATGTGCGGATCCTGTGACCTGCACACAGGCAGGAGCCGTAGTATTTCTTCCTTCCTCAAACTTTCTTGCCTGTTTCCCAGGGTACCATCACCGTTTGACTAGCTGCCTTAGTCTGTACTGAAACTCTGTGACCAAGGTGGTGACATTGTTGCAAGGTCTCTCCTTCACAGACCACACAGACTGACTCTTACAGTCAGAGAGAAATCCTTTATAGAGCTGGCAGCTGCCGGGAACTTACCCAAATCAGGCAGCCCCAGGGCATGCCCTTATTAGTACACAAAAACCACATCCTGGGTTGACACATTTCAATTAACAAGAGCTGTCAGCAAGAAGCTGAAATACAGAAGCAAGGTTAGTACATTTAAGGATTTTCCGCCCCCAATCCTGGACGTTGGCTTCCCAGGCTTGAATGAGCTTCTATCGCGGCATTCAGCACCCTAAAGCACTGAGGTCTGGGAGCCTATGCTACTGTCTTAGCCCGGAATTCCAGCACTTAGAGGGCCGAAGAACCCATGTTCAAGCCAGGCTAGGCTACACATCAAGTCCTGTTCTCAAAAAGGACAAGATGAAGAAATGTTTTAGACCTCCTCTCCAAATGACAGGATCTGGCTCCCTGCTGGCTTGGTTGAATCAGCTCAATGGGATGAAACTGAGTTACAAAGTTACTAAATTTTAATCTCATAGTTATGAGTTAAAACAAAACAAAAAAGCCTCAGGTGTCTGTGCCTCCGTGGCCCCAGTGAAATCTGTAAAACAACATTTTACAGACTGAGGCGAGAAATGTCTCCTGGGACTTTGCGAAACACCCTGTACAGAAGTTGAAAATCTCACTTGGCAATTTCCTAAACTCTCCTCCTTCTTAGTAGCTGGGACCAAGAAAAACCAAGCTAATTAAGATGGGCCTGTAGTTCTCAAGAAGCAGTTTGCTCTGAACTTCTTCCTTTTCTCTCTTCACAGGGATTCCTATGGCCTGGCCGATAATCCGTTCTTTGAAGTTGACTCACTGACCTCCAAACTCGCTTTTAAGAATTGCAGTGCTTTGCCTCATAGTCATTTACATAATTACAACCTTCCAACCACATGCAGGCTTAGATGGCTGTGCGCATATGTGGATGAGGGTGGCTCTGGCACTGTGGTACAGAAAGCATTAGGTCAGGAAGTTTTTTACAAGGTAGAAGCTAAATGTTAGATAAGGATTTCTCACAAAAACTTGTTAAGACCCAGGGAGTATAAGAAACTTCAAACTCTTTGAAGGTTTACTGTAAACTAATAGTGACTCTGTATTCTAATTAGGAAGTTTGATGGCATCTGTAAATTGATCCTCTGTATCTGTTACATGAGAAACATTGTACCTGATTGATTTTGCATTTCCTTGTACCAAATGGTTATGATAATTGTGCCTGCTTTACTGGATACATATTTTGAAATGGTAATAGCAACTCTTTGTGTATAAAAATCCTTGCTTTAGAGCTCAAAAATACATTCAGATTCAAACTGCCTCTGTGTGTGTGTGGTTGTTTCTGTCTGTCATCCTGCCGAACCTGTGTCCTCTCCTGAGATCCAAAAGTTCCCCCTGGGATCTGAAAGCTCCCGGCTGGGACGCTCCGTGACATGTCTGGAGAGATGAGTCAGCAGTTAAGAACACCTGTGGCTCTCGCAAAGGACCAAGGTTCAATTCCCACCACCTGTCTGGTGGTTAACAAGCTTCTAGAACTCCAGGTCCAGGTGACTTCCTTAGGCGCCAAGCGCACACATACAATGCACAGACATATGTGCAGGCGGAACACACAAAATAAGATGAATCAATCTAGTAAATGTTAAAAAATAAAAAATAGGCCGGGCAGTGGTGGTGCACACCTTTAATCCTAGCACTAGGGAGGCAGAGGCAGGTGGATTTCTGAGTTCGAGGCTAGCCTGGTCTACAGAGTGAGTTCCAGGACAGCCAGGACTGTACACAGAAACCCTGTCTCAAAAAGCCAAATAAATAAATAAATAAATAAAATAAAATAAAATAAAAATTAAAAGTAGAGCTGGAGAGATGGCTCAGTGGTTAAGAGCACTGACTGCTCTTCCAGAGGTCCTGAGTTCAATTCCCAATGACCACATGGTGGCTCACATCCATCTGTAATGGTATCTGACACCCTCTTCTGGCATGTCTGAAGACAGCTACAGTGTTCTCACATGTATAAAATGAATAAATAAATTAAAAAAAAATAAAAAACAAAAAATAAATAATAAACTCAGGCTCAAGCACTCTGTGAGGACCTGAGCTCTGATCCCCCAAGCCGTGTAAAAGCTGGGGTGACAGCACATGCCTGTAATCCCAAGGGTGGAAGGCTAAAGGTAAGGAGACCGGGGCATGCTGACCAGCCAGCCTAGCCAAATCCATAACTTCCAGGCTCAGTGAGAGGCTCTGTCTCAAAAAAATAAATAAATAAATAAGGTGGAGAGTAACTGAAGAAGACACCTAACATCAACTCCTGACCTTCACACGCACTTACACAAGAACACATACACACATGTTCACTGTATACACACACACTAGCAAACTTAGAGCTGGAAGTGTAGTTCTGTGGTAAAGCATGTACTGTGCATGACACATGGGGGTTCCAAAGCTCAATTCCTACCATCACAGGACAGATATAAAATGAAACAGGGAACCTTCTGGAAGCCCAAAAACACACAAAAATAATAAATAATAGTCAATACATCTGAAGATGTTCTGCGTCTCTGAACATTGTGCCCCAGACAGATCTGGAAAGCGAAGTCAAAAGAGACTGTTCTTCTGTGTAGCCCTGGCTGTCCTGGAGCTCACTCTGTAGACCAGGCTGGCCTCGAACTCAGAAATCTGCCTGCCTCTGCCTCCCAGAGTGCTGGCATTACAGGCGTGCACCACCACACCCAGCTAAAGAAACTGCTCTTGAAAATACCACAGATTCTGTGAGGAGGAGGAGCTCTTTAGGTACCCGCCCACTTCACACCTTCTTCCCTCCCCCATCCCTTCATCTCCCTCCCTTCCTCCCCTCCCTTGGCATATAAAATAAAAAGCAGAAATTTCAGACTCTGATCTCCAGACTCAAACCTGAAATCTTCATCTGGGCTTCAGCTAAGGGGTGTGTGTGGGGGGGGGGGGGGGGGATTGATAGGGATCCAACTTCAATGTCCCTTAGCTGCCAGGCACTGCCACCATGGTGGGCCCTGGTGATGGACCGCACGGGTAAAATGTCTAATCCCTAATCCTCTCATCCCTCTTCCCTCCAGGCTCAGCCTGCACACAGCAGCATAAAAGCATTACACATGTTACTAACCCCAGGTCCTTGACAGGAGCCATTTTGAAGTTACCAGTTGTCTTACTTAGAATTTCTATTGCTGCAACAAAGCACCCTGACCAAACCAAGTTGGGGAGGAAAGGGTTTATTTGGCTTAAATTTCCCACAATGGGCTGGGCCTTCCATTAATCACTAAGAAAATGCCCTACAGGACTGCGTACAGCCCAATCTTATGGAGGCGTTTTCTTCATTGAGATTCCTTCTTCTCTGATGACTTTAGCTTGTGTCAAGTTGACATAAAACTGTCAGTGAGATTAATTTGTTGCTGTTGGCAGTGTTGGTAGTTTTGCAAGACAAGGTAGACCAGGCTGGCCTTGAACTCACAGAGATCTGCCTCCCCAGTGCTAGGATTAGAGGCGTGCGCCACCACGTCCCCGGCTTCTATTTTAACTCTGTAGAGACAGTGCCATGCCATTTCTAGAATGGCTGACCTAATTTACATGGGCACCAACACTGTAAGCCTGGGCCAGGACTCAGGCTTCCTACTTGGGCTCACCAGCGCTTGTCACCTTTAGCTTTTTATACAAGTTTTCATTAGAGTATGAGGGGCTGTCTTCCAGTAAGATGTTTGCCTGAAGGTCAGTGGTGTTGAGCATTTTTTTCTTTCTCTGTCAGATCTTTTGTGAAAGAAAGGTGTGGTCAGGTCTCTTACCTTCACAACTAGGCTGTTACTTTGCTATTAGTGTTTGAGTTTGTTCTAGGGCAGTGGTTTTCAACCTTCCTAATGCTGCAACCCTTCAAGACAGTTCCTCATGTTGTGGTGACCCCCCAACCATGAAATTATGTTCATTGTTACTTCATAACTGTAATTTTGCTACTGTTATGAATCGCAATGTAAACATCTAATATGAGACTCTCAAAGGAGTCAGAACCGCAGGTTGAAAACCACTGGTCTAGATATTAGCCCCATGACAGATGTATAGTTTGAGATAAATAGAGAGATAGATAGATAGATAGATAGATACATAGATACATAGATACATAGATGATAGATAGATGATAAATGAGATGATAGATAGATGATAGGTAGAAAGATGGTAGATGATAGATCAATAGATGATATATAATAGATGATTGATGGATAGATAGATGGTAGATAAATGATAAATAGATAGATAGATGATAGATAGATAGATGATAGATAGATGATAGATAGATAGATGATAAATAGATAGATGATAGATAGATGATAAATAGATAGATAGATGATAGATTGATAGATAGATAGATAGATAGATGATAGATAGATAGATAGATAGATGATAGATAGATGATAGATAGATAGATTATAGATAGGTGATAGATAGATAGATAGATAGATAGATAGATAGATGATAGATAGATGATAGATAGATAGATGATAGATAGATGGATAGATGGATAGATAGATGATGGATGATAGATAGATGATAGATAGATAGATGATAGATAGATAGATGATAGATAGATAGATAGATGATAGATAGATAGATGAAAGATAGATGATAGATAGATGATAGATAGATAGATGATAGATAGATGATAGATAGATAGATGATAGATAGATAGATAGATGATAGATAGATAGATGAAAGATAGATGATAGATAGATGATAGATAGATAGATGATAGATAGATGATAGATAGATGATAGATAGATAGATAGATAGATGATAGATAGATAGATGATAGATAGATGATAGATAGATAGATGATAGATAGATAGATAGATAGATAGATAGATAGATAGATAGATAGATAGATTTCTTTTCCCTCTCTGTACATTGCCTCTTCACTCTGTTGCCCAGTTCCTTTGCTGTGTCCAGTCAGCATTTTCTAACACCTTGATGTGCACAGATGGTGCAAATCCATCCAATGGACCTGGTAAGAAATTAAGCACTCTCTGCTAGGTGTGGCCCTAGAACTACAAAGGACCTTCACCTTGTGACAGGCTGCTCAAGTATAGAAGGAGAGGGGGTAGGGTTAGGGGGGACTTGGGGTATGTGCAGGGTGCCTGCAACCTCGATGGCCAGAAGACAATGACCCAAGGAAGGCTAGAAGAGAGTTTGATTCTATGCAACCCAGTAGTTGGTGTTGATTCAAACTGACCCCAATCAGTTTATTTTAGGTACATTTAAATGCAACACAACTTGTTGAAAAAATTTCCTGGGGATAATTAACTCAATCCAGTGTGCACAATAAAGTTTATGACATAACTACATCAAAACTCTTTGTAAGATGCAAGTGACATAGTCCATAGAATAGGTTCAATGTGTTAACTGGGAATGCGGGCTCAGGATAAAGGTCTAGGGAAGGACAGCGCTATAGATTGGCTGAGACAGAGAAGCTCAAGATAAGGGTGTGGGGGAGGGTCCCTGTGGCCTCGGCACACAGATAGTACAAAGGTCACCAGGCTATTAACCACATCCAGGCCCAGCCTTCTGGGCAGAAAACAGGTCACGCATGTCCCCCTTTGAAGAGATAACCCTGTGTGTTTAACATTCCTGGCTCATCTGGAGCACAAGGACCTCCAAGTCTCCTGCGGCAGCCATCTTTCCTGAAGATGGATCACTGCAGAGAAACAGCAGAAAGATCATGATAGGTCAGGGGCCAGGATGAATCGCAGGGCTTGAGTATATTAAACACACATCACTGGACTACACGCCCAGTGCCAAGATCCAGTGATCTCTGAGCTTTTAGACCCATCAAGCAGAATGAAATATATGTATGATATATTATGTGCATGCATGCAGTGTGTGTGTGTGTGTGTGTGTGTGTGTGTGTGTGTGTGTGTGTAAACACAGTAACACTGCAGTGCTCAGGCTAATTTCAAAATCATGGGTTCAAGCAAGCCTTGCACCTCAGCTAGAAACCATAGGCATATTCTATCGCTCCTAGGGAGAGATGGGTTTGTTTGGTTTAGTTTGGTTTTGGTTTTTCTTTTTGCAACAGAGTTTTGTATAGTGATCAAACTCACTATTTAGCTGAGGTTGACCTTGAAAAAATATATATACACACACATACATATACATATATACACTGACCCTCCTCTGGAATTACACATGTACACTGCCATGCCCAGTTTATGTGGTGACGGGGACTGAGCCCAGGGCATCCTGGGTACTAGACACTCTTCCATCTGAGCCACATCCTCGGCTGAATGATCCTGAGTTTCCTGTTCAGTTTATCAACTCTTTCATTCAGACTTGCAGTGTTTGGACTGGTGGTGCAGCTCTGCGGTGTAACACTTGCCTAGCATTCAAGTGTCAGCTCACGCACGTGCACGCACTGCACACACTGCACAAAGGAGTCAAAGGAAAGGATTTGCCAGCCAGGGCGAGCAGGCCAAGAGCAAAAGCTTGCTACCCCTGCCTTCTCTATCTGAGCTTCCAGCAGAAGGTGTGGCCCAGATTAAAGGTGGATCTTCCTGCCTCAAAAGATCTGGGTAGAGCAATGTGAAGAAGCAGTGAGGACGACCCCCCACCCCCCTACCCCCCCCACCTTCCCACCCCCCCACCCCCCACTTCCCCCACTCTCCTCCCACCCCCTTACCCCCCTCCTTACCCCCCCACCGCCACGCCCAAAAGAAAGGCTGAAGGGGACGTTAAGGAGACAAAGAGAAGATCTGCAAGGTTGTCTGCTAAACCTGCTCCTCCAAAGCCAGCACCAAGCCTAAGATGGCCCCTGCAAAGAAGGGAGAGAAGGTACCCAAGGGGAAGAGAGACACCTGGCACGGATGCAAATAACCCTGCAGAAAACGGAGCTGCTAAAACAGACCAGGCACAGAAAGCTGGAGATGCCAAGTGACGTGTGTGCATTTTTGATAACTGTGTACTTCTGGTGACTGTACAGTTTGAAATACTATTTTTATCAAGTTTTATAAAAATGCAGAATTTTGTTTTACTTTTTTTTTTAAGCTATATTGTTAGCACACAGAGCACTTCATTATTGGGGGGAAGGATCATGTGTCACTAACAAAATATCTCCCAAGTGGGATTGAGGACAGAAAACCTCTTTCCCTGATAATTTTGAAAGGCTCCTGTTGGCTCCCAGGAGGGACATCCTGGTCTTGACACAGGTGGTCACCAAGGCACAAAATGCCTTGTGGTCTGGGAAAACTCTAAATTCATTTTTATATTCTCTTCCCCCGTACCATCAGCATAGACTTAATTCCCTTAAAACCAGAGACCCGTTGGAACCTGGCCCCCAAAATTGGTTTTCCAATCAATTGGGCTATGTGGACTTTGCCATGACTTCATCGGGTGTTCTCAGAAAAGCTCTGGTTCCTTTTATAAAAGATTGTGGATCTTCAGATTGATAATTCTGCCATGTTCGCTTCCTGAAAGTCAGGGTCGACTTGTGAAACGTTGTTAAACAACATCCTTAATGTGAAATGTCAACCCTCACTCTAAGCTACTCCTCCCTTTCAAAGCATTGAATGAAGACTGCATTGGGTTTTATAGTGGATTTCTGATTTCGGTAGTCTATACAAGAAGGGAATTTGGAGGTTCTTGTATATTGTTGAGTGTCTACCTATGTCCTGCCTGAAATACCATGACTGTTTATGAAAAGTACCTTTAATAAAGCTGGTTACAGTTAAAAAAAAAAAAGATCTGGGTTAGAAGTGGGTCTTCCACTTCTTATGATTTAATTTAGAAAAAGAATCCCTCACCGGTGATCCAAGCGGCTTCGGTTTTAGTTAACTCCATATGTAGTCAAGTTGACAACCAAGACTAGCAAAGGCAGGTGTCCTCAATGTGTCCCCATGTTTGCTTCTAGCACGCTCCTTACCAGGGGACATTTTATGATTAGACATCCGAACTCTTGTGTGTGTGTGTGTGTGTGTGTGTGTTTTGTTTTGTTTTGATTTGTTTTGTTGAGACAGGATTTCTCTGTGCAGCCTTGGTTGTCCTGAAACTCACTCTGTAGACCAGGCTGTCCTTGAACTCACAGGCCCGCCTATGCTTCCCGAGTGCTGGGATCAAAGGCCACCACCTGAGTTTAAGATTTTTTCCCCCCAGGATCCATTTTTAATTATCACTCATTTGTGGTGTCAACATAGAAAGTTCATTAGATAATGCTCAAAGGATTCACCTTCTTTCCCTCCGTCCCTCCTGCCTCCCCCTCCCCCTCTCTCCCTCTCTCTCTCCATCTTCTTCCTCTCTATCTTCCTGTTCCTGGTTAGCCTTTCCCCTTCTTTCTCTCTCCTCTCACTTCTGTCCTTCTCTGCCCCCTCTCTTTCTCTGCCTCTGCCCCCTTCCCACGTCCTCAATGAACTCCCTTTAATAAAACACGAGCAAAGGATATCAGAAATGCGGACTGTCATGATACTCTCTTATGCTTGTGGTCAGGAGCCTAGCATAACTGTGCTCTGGGAGGCTCCATCCAGCAGCTGACTGAAACAGATGCAGAGAGACCCACAGCCAAACAATAGACAGAGACTGGGGAGACTTGGGGAAGAGTTGTGGGCAAGGATTGAGGGACCTGGAGGGGATAAGGACTTTACAAGAAGACCAAGAGATTCAACTAACCTGAACCCTGGATGGCTTCCAGAGCATACAAGGGCTGGACCCAGGCCCCCTACACATATGTAACATGTGTGCGGCTTGGTCTTCAGGGGGGCCCCAACAACTGGATCAGGGGCTTACCCCGCCTCTGTTGCCTTCCTGTGGATCCTGTTTCCCTAGCAGGACTGTCTCGACTGGCTCAGTGGTAGATGATGTATAAAGTCCTAGGGTGACTTGAGCTTCCTGCGAGGTTGACACCCAAGGGGGACCTCCCCTTTCTCAGAGATGACGGGGAAGGGGTAAAGGGGGAGGGGCCATGTAAAGGGGGCACTCAGAGGAGGGGGCTGTGGTTGAGATGTAAAATGAATAAATAAGTTAATGAAAAAGAAAAAGAGCAAGATACCCAGTGCCCTCCTCTGGCCTTGTAGGCTTGTGCAGGTATAAAAGAAGACAGACAGACAACAAAATATCTCAAGCATAACTGTACTGAATATACTGGCTGCTTTTCTATTTTGTCAATCATCCACATATATAATGTTCCAAAGCTGGGGAAGTATTTCTTTCTTTTTTTTTTTTTAAGATTTATGTATTTTATGTATATGACTACACTGTAGCTATCTTTGGACACACCAGAAGAGGGGGTCAGAGTTCATTACAGATGGTTGTGAGCCGCCATGTGGTCACTGGGAATTGAACTCTGGAAGAGCAGTCGGTGCTCTTAACCGCTGAGCCATCTCTCCAGCCCACATATGTTTATTTTGGTTGTCACAGAGAATAATGGATCACACTGCAATATCAGTACTGATGTTCAAGCCTGAAGCTAAGTAAAAATAACTGTAGGATTTATAAAGTAATAATATTTTTTTAAAAAGACAAAAAGAAATGCTGACTGTCTCAGTGCCGGCTGTGAAAAGGACCGGCCCTTCCCCACTCACTGACTTGTCTTTCTGTGTTTGAAGTCAGTTGACCAGCGTGCGTGTGTGTGTGCGCGCACGAGCGTATGGATTCACTTCTGTACTCTCAATCTCCTCAGGGCCATGTTGTTGTTTGGGGGGTGGGGAGGTTGGGTGGTTTGGGTTTGTTGTTATGGAGTCTCACACAGCCCAGGCTGGTTTTGAATTCCACTAATTTAAGCTGAGGATGGTCTTGAACTCATGATCCTTCCTCCTCAGTGCTAATTACAGGCTGGTGACAACACGCTGGGTCTGAAGACTGCTCTTTATGTTTTTATTGTGTTAAAGTGTATATAACATAACATCTGCCCTCCTTCTGAGAGAGAGAGTATATCTGTATAGCCTGGGCTGACCTCAGATGACATACTCCATTTTAAAGGCCGGAATTACACATTTTAACAATTTAAAATACAGAACACAGTGACATTAATCACATTTACACTGTGGTGCTATTGTAAATTACTATTTTTCCCAAAATGAACGTTTTTTTAAAAACCACATTTTTCCCTGGGGGGGGGGGCGCTTTGGAATTTTGAATGCCACTCCCTAATTTTCTAGTTTTGTTTCAAAAGAAATTGTTGTAGCTGAAAAACTGCTCAGTGGTAGACAATTTGCCAAGCATATGTAAGTACGTTCAGTTCCCAAGACAACAACAACAAAAAGAAGAGATAAACTCTGGTCAGCTGCTGGTTTTTGTGGACTTGATGGCTCGCCTGCCCCCCACGGAGAGATGTGTTAAGGACTCTCAGAGGTCCTGTAGAAACATCGCTCATCTCATAGAGGTGACAACCGAGACCGGGGAGACACTGAGTGACAGAGCCAGCTGGGAGAAAAAGAACTGCTATTTTTGTGCGGTTGGGGGATTTGACCAAATCCTCACAGCGTCACTCTGCTGATCCGACTTTGGTAAAAATCCGCTTTCCTCACTTCACAACACCAGAGGAGTGTCCTCGAGAAGTTACCAAGGGATAAAACTGGTGGCCAGCAGAAGGCGGGGCTCAGGGATAGAAAGGTGGGATTTCTCACCACAGAGGCTCAGGGACGCTGAACCAGAACGCGCCCAGTGGCGCCCTCCTCTGGCACGGATTACAGATTGCGTCTGGGAATAAAACCCTGACTGCTTGGCAGCCTGGTTAGAGCGTCTTTAAGCAGCCTCTCCTCCTGTCTCAGTTCTTGACTATTATTACAACGTTCCTCTCCTCCGACCCCGAGAACCTGTATGGAATCAATCCCCAAGAATAATTAATTACATGATGTGGAGAGTTCCTAGAATACTTAGAAGTATCTAGAACTAGTACCCCAGTCAGTCAGCCACCCTGCTCATTAGTGCTGATTTCCTTAACACGGAGCAGGGAGGCTTTCTTTAGATACCATTAAAATCAGTGCTCCACCCATGACAACCTACCTATGCATTTCCCACATCTATTAATGACGCAGTCAGGAAATGGTGCAGCGCTCCCGAGTATTCCAGCGGGCTGTAGTTCGGATCCCGGCACCCACACCAGGCAGCTCACAAGTGCCTGGAACTCCAGCTCCAAGAGATCCAACAACCACCCATTCCGGCCTCTGTGACTGCAGATGGGGCTCGGAGGAGGAGCTTGCTCAGCCTCTAGCGTGAACAAGGCTCAGTGGGCTCCATGTGGGGTGCTATAAAGATAAAACTAACCTGAATCTGATGGGAACTATCATTTCCCTCAACTTACAGAAGAAATGGAGAAACACAGAAAGTTTTGTAAAGTTGCTAAACATTAGCCAGCTCTAATTGTCTCTAATTGTCTGAGTCCAATTGTCTGAGTCTCTCTCTCTCTCTCTCTCTCTCTCTCTCTCTCTCTCTCTCTCGGTTTTTCATTATTTTGTCTTTTTTTTTTTTTAACAGACCTGAGGACCGAACCCAGGGCTCTACCGCTGAGCTAAATCCCCAACCCCTCTCTTGGTCTTTTTTTCTTTTCTTTTCTTTTTTTTTTTTTTTTTTTTTTTTTTTTTTTTTTTTTTTTGGATTTGTTTTTTCGAGACAGGGTTCTGTGTAGCCCTGGCTGTCCTGGAACTCACTCTGTAGACCAGGCTGGCCTCGAACTCAGAAATCCACCTGTCTCTGCCTCCCAGAGTGCTGGGATTGCAGGCGTGCGCCACCACCTCCCGGCTTCTCTCGGTTTTTCAAGACAGGGTTTCTTCTCTGTGTAACCCTGACTGTCCTGGAACTCACTCTGTAGACCAGGCTGGCCTGGGACTCAGAAATCCACCTGCCTCTGCCTCCCAAGTGCTGGGCTTAAAGGAGCACACCACCGCTGCCCAGCTGCTTGAGGCTATCTTAACTAGTCATAGGTACTAGGCACCTCTAATCAACCCTACAGTCTCTCTTCCTTTTCCAGTGTGGTTTATGGACCGGACATAGGTGCGAAACAGCACTGAGAGGAGTTCACTGAGTGTGTTGGTGGCCTGTTAGAAAAACACACGGAGCCCCGACTGGAGTGACTGAGGCCGGGCCCCTGCCCGGCAGGGTCTGAGTAGGGCTGTCCCGCTCAGCCTGTCATCCTCAGCTGTCTCTCCCTGCTACACAGCAGGGCTGGGCTCAGTTCAGAGATGGGGACTGCGATTTATAAGCTCTCGGATAAAATCAACTTTCAGGTGAAGAAAACCCCCAGACCGGGTAAGCCCTTCCCCTTGGTTCAGATGTCTGAGGGCCCCAGGGCTGCTGGGAGGGGCAGGAACCCACGCTGATTCAATTGTTTACACTTTTGATGTTGCAGGACCCAGCTGGTCCTGGGGGGCCAGGGATGGGCACTTCAGTCAGGCCTGCTGTGTGTGCGTTTCTCATCATCTGAGGACATTTGTAAGCATTTCCCTAGGAGGTTCTGTTTTCCGTAGGCCAATGCGCTTTCTTTCAAATGTGGCATTGGGTCCGAACAAAGAAAGGATGGTAACTTCAGTTGGAGGGACAGCTCGGAAGGTCTGATTCTCGGTGACAGATGGAACGCTGACTCCAGCGTTATTTTGACCAGTTAAAAATATCAAGGACATGTGTCCTGTTCAGATTCTTCCTCAAAGGACGCAAGAACTTTTCGGGCTCGTTGAGTCTGTGGCTGCGGGTCTTTCTCAGCAAGAGAGGAGACATTTGGGTAGTGATTAGTTGAAGAACAGGGGGGAAGGGGATGTATTCAGGTGTCACAGCATCTCTGAAGAATGCCACCCCCCCACACCCGGGAGAGGGGTCCCTGGGTTTTCAGAAGTTGAAGAAGTCTTGGCTATTAGCAGATGTTTTAACAGAAATGAAATACTGAGGAAAAGGAAGGTTGTTAGATGACCCATCCCAAGACTTGTAAAGGCTTCTGCATTAGAGATTGGAAACATTCCAATCTCAATGTGTGTGTGTGTATGTGTGTGTGTGTGTGTGTGTATATGTGTGTGTATATGTGTGTATGTGTGTGTGTGTATGTGTGTGTATGTGTGTGTATATGTGTGTGTATGTGTGTGTATGTGTGTGTATGTGTGTGTGTATGTGTGTGTGTGTGTGTGTATGTGTGTGTGTGTGTCTGGGGAGAGATACACAGAGAGAGATTGTTAAGGTAAAAAGGGTTGGAACCTATGACCTGTTTTTTTCTCCATGTGCTCACAGCAAGCTGCCAGACTTTAAACAATGACAAAAGTCACTGCTGTGGCTTGTCATATGAGCACCTCACCAATGTCAGAGGCTCTGGCAACTGTAAGCAGTCACTTGTCTGGAACAGCTTGGGGTGGGGGGTGGGGGGGTAAGGGGGTGGGGAGGGGGGGACATGACTGTTTTCTAGTTGTTGTTCCTTTGAGACAAAGTCTCAAACTCTCAGAGAACCACCTGCCTCTGTCTCCTAAGGCTGGGATTCCAGGTGTCAACCACCACAGCCAGGATCATTTTTTTTTTTCTTCCCAAGACAGGGTATCTCAGATACCTCAGGTTGGCCTCGAACCTTCTGAGGATGATCTTGAACTTCTGATCCTCATGCCTCTGTCTCCCAAGTGCCAGGTGGGATTGTAGGGAGGCATCATCTGTGCCGCATATATGCGGTGCTGGGTCAGGTCCAGGGCTCCAAATATGCAAGACGTGTGCTTTACCTACCGGGCTTATCCCCAGAAGCTTCTTGCTAAACACCATCATTTTCTATATCTGTAAGGATGGGAAAGTGCCGTCGATTATATTGTAGCATGTCTTTCATTATAAGATGTAGGCCCATTCAGCAACGTGTATATATGTTGCAAAGAAGTCCCTTTTAGGAAGCTGCCGATAGCAAGCACAAAGTTCTGGGTTCGATTCCCAGGACATATAATGAGCATTGTGGTGCATGCCTGTAGACCCAGCACTTGAGAGTTGGACTTGGGAGGACTGGATGTTCAAGGTTAGCCTCAGCTACACAATAAGCAGGTTTGAGGCTCTGTTGCAAAAGCACAGAACAGTCAGTAAGGGTAAAATGTAGAGCTAGTCCCATGGTGCCTTGTCATCTTGCACCTCAACACATCTTCAAAAGACCATAACTCTATCGAAACTACATGTACGGAGGGCAACTTGTACCTTGCTTGGGGCTGTGTTTGCTTCTTGTAAATGTTATGTTAGTAGGGGAAGGTCTGTCTGCTGTCGGCACACCACCACAGGGATGGAAATTAATCTCGAGTAAGGAAGAAAATGATTCTTCTTATTATTAAAGAGCTCATGTGTTGACCTCACTCCCACACAAGCACACATAAGGGGGCAAAAGGGTCACTTCATTTAGTCCCCGGGGAGGAGCAGACTGCCTGGGACTTCTTTTAAGGCAAGAGTAGCTTTAGATGGGGAAGAGCATGAAGTAGGAAATTAAAATGTACCCCGTATCCTGTTCTATTCTGAGTCCCAATACAGAATTCTATCAAATCGGCTCTGATTTGTTCTGACCTGTACTGTTCTATCAGGTTGTCACTCTAGTCCATGGGGTGTGGGTAGACAGGTAAACCACCTTTGCCTTTTTCCTACCAATGCGACATCTCAATTGTACTAGTGACTAGTGTGACCCCCACGTGCTCTGTGGGCAAGTTCTAGGCTTAATGTCCCCGAGACTCCCTGAGTCAAGTCCTGCCCTTCTCTCTCTTTTCTTGTGTCCTTTTAAGGCAAGTCTCTGCCTTAGACTCACAGCACCTGGCCTCTGGCTCATCTTCGCTGCTGTGAGACCATTTTCTTTCCTTTATAAGAGAGAGAGAGAGAGAGAGAGAGAGAGAGAGAGAGAGAGAGAGAGAGAGAGATTTATTCTGTTTTTTAAAATTATTGTTATTATTATTATTATTATTTTGGTTTTTCAAGACAGGGTTTCTCTGTATAGCCCTGGCTGTCCTGGAACTTACCCTGTAGACCAGGCTGGCCTCAAACTCAGAAATCCACCTGCCTCTGCCTCCCAGAGTGCTGGGATTACAGGCGTGCGCCACCACTGCCCGGCTTTTTAAAGACTTATTTATTATGTAGTGTCCTGCCTGCATATATGCCTGCAGGCAGAAAGAGGGTCACCAAGATCCCATTACAGATGGCTGTGAGCCACCATGTGGTTGCTGGGAATTGAACTCGGGACCTCCAGAAGATCAGTCAGTGCATTCAACCTCTGATTTTTTTTTAAGTGTTATTTTTATTTATGTCTGCGTGAGTACTTGTGTGTCTATCTGGACACCAAGTGTGTGCTTGGTGCCTATGGAAGCCAGAAGAGGGCATCAGATCCCCTGTCTATTTATTTATTTATTTATTTATTGTAAGTACACTGTAGTTGTCTTCAGATACACCAGAGGTGCTGGGGACTGAGCCCATGTCTTTTATTTATTTGTTTGTTTGTTTATTGTAAGTACACTGTAGTTGTCTTCAGACACACCAGAAGAGGGCATGGTTGTGAGCCACCATGTGGTTGCTGGGATTTGAACTCAGGACCTTCAGAAGAGCAGTTGGTGCTCTTAACCGCTGAGCCATCTCTGAAGCCCAGCCCATGTCTTTTACAAGAGCATTCAGAGCTCTTAACTGTTACTCTATCTCCCCAGCCTTCTACTTGTATTTCTAAGCATATGTAAGTCACTATCAGTGTGTGACTGTGTGTACATTTGATATCAAATCTCCCTGAAATGGAGTAACACTAGGTTGCGAGCCACCACGTTAGTGCGGGGAACTGCACCCAGGTCCTCTGTGAGAGCAGCATGCAGGCTTGCTGCTGAGCCATCTTCCCAGCCCCCGATTGTTTTCTTGAAGCCCATTGGTCTTGATTTTCTTCCCCACAGTCCCCACAGGTATCTTCCTCCTTCCTTCTGATTTGATACCTTTGCCCCCCTAAAATGCCCCCACCCCCACCCCCACCCTAGCACCCTCCACAGAAGCACGCAAGCAAGTTTTTGCCCTGATTCTTGCTAAGGTAAAAATCAGCTGCCACCTCGTCTAAGGTTCCTACCCTAAACCATTCTTACTGCTGTCTCCAACTTTTTCCGGCATTGCAGCACGACATGACATTGTCGTCTCTAAGGCTCACGCTCAACAGCTGCTACCCAGTCATGTTACAAAATAAACAAAAGGCTAAAAATGTCTCATCGTGTTTTAAGCCAGTTTATGAGTCAGCGTCGGCCTTCGTTCGGAGTCTGTTGTGCGATTTGAATCAACAGCCTGCCTGAGCATCTCGGGCGGAATAGGGCTGATTCCATAGCTTACACAGGCTCACCGCTGGGCTGTGTTATGAGCGTGGTGCATGTGCCCACATGACGGAGGCGCGTCAGGATGTGAGGGGGTCACGCTGCCTAGGATCGCTCACCATAGCTTTAAGACAGGTTCTGTCACTGAACTTAGAGCTTACCAATTCAGCTAGACCAGCTGGGTGACAACGTCTGGGAGTTTGCTGTCCCCGCTTGTGCTGGGTCCACAGATATGGCCTGATATGTTTGACTTCTGAGAATCCAAACTCAGCTCCTCCAGTAAGCACTGTCTTACTCAGGGTTTCCATTCCTGCACAAACATCATGACCAAGAAGCAAGTTGGGGAGGAATTTGAGCATTCAGAGCTCTTAACTGTTATATATAAAAAAAAAAAGGTTTATTCAGCTTACACTTCCACGTTGCTGTTCATCACCAAAGGAAGTCAGGACTGGAACTCAAGCAGGTCAGAAAGCAGGAGCTGATGCAGAGGCCATGGAGGGATGTTCCTTACTGGCTTGCTTCCCCTGGCTTGCTCAGCTTGCTTTCTTATAGAACCCAGAACCACCAGCCCAGGGATGGCACCACCCACAAGGGGCCCTCCTCCTTTGACCACTAATTGAGAAAATGCCTTACAGCTGGAGCTCATGGAGGCGTTTCCTGAAGGGAGGCTCCTTTCTCTGGGATAACTCCAGCTGTGTTAAGTTGGCACACAAAACCAGCCAAAACAAATGCTATTTTATACTACAGACAGACTGACTCAACAGACATTTGTTTTGTTTTAGATTTATTTATTTATTTATTTATTTATTTATTTATTTATTTATTTATTTAACATATATGAGTACACTATAACTGTCTTCAGACATACCAGAAGAACTCACAGAATCCCATTACAGATGGTTCTGAGCCACCATGTGGGTGCTGGTAATTGAACTCAGGACCTTTGGAAGAGCAATCAGTGCTCTTAACCACTGAGCCATCTCTCCAGCCTCAACAGACACTTGTGTGTAGGTGAATTCTAGCATTTCCAAGCCTTGGGCTCGTAACTTATCTAGCCCCCAGCCTCAGTCTTTAGAACACTTGCCCGAGTGGACCCTGTGTCTGTGTGTCTAAAGCCAGTCAACAGCAGCAGCCCAATAGCTATCCCTCCACCACCACCTGCACGTGCTGTCAGCCCTGAGGCTTCTGGGTAAATAGTTAGCATCCACTCTGGGAGAAGAGCTCAGAAAAGAGAGGCCTGGGTTGGCCCTGAGATCAGACTGGAGGCCACTTAGACTCTGCATTCCTGGTTACCCAAAGGATGACATCTGGAGACAGAGGACCAGCTATAAATATGATCCTTTAGCCTTGTGAAGAAGACCATCGCCAAAGGAAGAGACGGCCTCTCAAAACCCTTAAGTCCCGGTGGTCCGTGCCTAGAACACTTCACCTTAGGTTTAACCTGGGATGAAGTCAAACCTTCCTTAGCCTTCCTAGGTAGCCATGTCTCCTCCTGAAGGCAGGGGTTCTCTGCTGCCAATGCCTTCTTCCAAAACTACACAATTCTGGGGTTGGAGTATGGACTGGCTCTTTTTGCATGGGGCTGGGTGTGGTGGTGTGTGTCATTAATCCCAGCACTTGAGAGGCAGGAGCAAGAGTTCAAGGTCAGCTGGAGAGATGGCTCAGTGGTTAAGCGCACTGACTGCTCTTCCAAGGGTCCTGAGTTCAAATCCCAGCAACCACATGGTGGCTCACAACTATCCGTAACGAGATCTGACTCCCTCTTCTGGAGTGTCTGAAGACAGCTACAGTGTACTTACATATAATAAATAAATCTTAATTTTTTTTTTTTAAAAAAAAGGGATGCTGATGTAATGGCTCAGTGGTTAAAAAGCACAAACTGCTCTTCCGAAGGTCCTGAGTTCAAATCCTAGCAACCACATGGTGGTTCACAACCATCTGTAATGAGATCTGACACCCTCTTCTGGAGTGTCTGAAGACAGCTACAGAGAGCCACCATGTGGATTTACATATAATAAATAAATACATCTTTTAAAAAAAAAGGTCAGCCCATTGTATATAGTGAGTTCAGGGACAGCCAGGGTGTAGAGAGACCCTGAAAAAAGGAGAGAGAGAAGGCCTTGGCCAACAAGCACTCGGAGCTGCCTCGTGTTCCCCTGTTGTGCATCGTGCTTTCTCTGCTTTGATAGGATGTGTGTCACTGAACAGTAAGCCACAATAAACCTTTCTTCCCTAGCAAATAGATAAATAATACAATATATTAAAATGTATAGATTTGTGTTTTTTGGAGACAGGCTGGTACTGTCAACTTGACATAAGCTGGATTATCATAGAGAAAAGAGCCTCCCTTGAGGAAAGTCCTCTATGAGATCCAGCTGTGGGGCATTTTCTCAATTAGTGATCAAGGGGGGAGGGCCCATTGTGGGTGGTGCCTTCCCTGGGCTGGTAGTCTTGGGTTCTATAAGAAATCAGGCTGAGCAAGCCAGGAGAAGCAAGCCAGTAAGGAACATCCCTCCATGGCCTCTGCATCAGCTCCTGCTTCCTGACCTGCTTGAGTTCCAGTCCTGACTGGTGATGAACAGCAGTGTGGAAGTGTAAGCTGAATAAACCCTTTCCTCCCCAACTTGCCTCTTAGTCATGATGTTTTATCCAGGAATAGGAACCCTGACTAAGACGTAGGGTTTCTTCTCTGTGTAGCCCTAGCTCTACTAGAAGTCAGTGTGCTCATATAAGTAAAATAAATAAATCTTTAAAAAAAAAAAAAAGAAAAAGAACACTGGCTTTCCAGAGGCCCATGTTTGATTCTCAGCACCCACATGATAGCTCACAACCACCTGTAACTCCAGGTCCAGGGGGATCTGATGCCCTCTTCTGGCCCCATCAGCATGTCATACACGGACATACATGTGACACCTATACACATAAAATTAAGTTTAAAAAAAAAAAGCTGGGCGGTGGTGGAGCATGCCTTTAATCCCAGCACTTGGGAGGCAGAGGCAGGAGAATCTCTGAGTTCGAGGCCAGCCTGGTCGACAGAGCGAGTTCCAGGTCAGCCAGGGCTATACAGAGAAACCCTGTCTCGAAAAAAACCAAAATAAATAAATAAATAAATAAATAAATAAATAAATAAATAAATAAAAATAAATAAAAAAAGCTTGAGGTGAGGTTAGCCTAGGCTGTGGAGTGAGACTATCTCAAAAAACAAAACAAAACAAACAAACAAACAAACAAAAAACCAACCAGACAACACACCTAATACCCTGCTTTTATAAAAGATAATAAAGCTCTGACTGGGTCTCATAGAAAGCCAGTATTGCCTAGACTTAAGCAGTTTAGCCTTTTCTTGTGAACAGACAGGGCTAATGCGTTTGTTTTCATTCCTTTGAGTCGGATATGACGTTGTTTGGGGGACTTAGATTTCCCTTTGCCCACGGGCTAGACAGAGAGCCCTGTTCATCTCCACAAGAACGGTCTGTGTTTTCCATTTCAGAAGGTAAATACATCTGCCACGCCCACTGCCGGGACCTGCTACATCTGGACGACCCTCAGAATGGCAAGCGGCCGAGCATGTCCCCTTCTGAAGTAAGACACCCCAGCAACAGGAACGGCCAGGTAGGAAGGCATGTCACTCGCTCCTGTAGCATTCTGAGCTTCCGGGCCAGCCTGCTGGTCACGTGCTGGTAGAATAACCCGGGGCTTACCCAGGTAGCGTCTGCGGTGCGATCCGTGCCAACTCTTTATCATTATTTCTTTCCCGGGGGCGTATCGCATCAGAAGCGCAACTCTGGCTTATAATTTTATAAATAATATGGTAGGGTTTGCCAATAGATTTGTCACAGAGCATGGGACTTTAATCTGACAATCACTCGTGCGCTCAGGGTCGGTCTTGTTGAGAGGCAAGATTTCCGTGCCGACAGAACATGGAATTTGAGTTTGTGATGGTTGATTTTTTTTCCTTAGGTATTTATTACCTTTCCATCATGGTCATAAACACATGAACAAGGCGATTTATAGAAGAAAGGGTTTCTTTTGGGGCTTATAGTTCCAGAAGGGTGGAGTCTATCCTGGCGGGGAAGCATGGCGGCTGGTGTGGCGACAGACACCTGACCCTGAGGCTTGCCACTTGAACTGTAAGCGTGAAACAAAGAGAAAACTTGAAGTGACATTAGAGTCTCTATCCATCAAAGTCCACCTTCAGTGACAAGCCTCCAACCTCTTAAACATGCCAAACTATCCCACCAACGGGGGACCAAGTGCTGTAGAAAATATTTCATTCCCTGCCCGGGGTTTCTACCTCGCCTTTAGTTACTGAGTTCCCTGATGAAAGGCACACTCAGAGCCGTTAGAATTACAAGAAGCCTTAAATGTGACAAGAGCGGCTCAGCTGCCTGCCCTCCATGCTGTCAGAATCTACTTTCCCAGGGATAACCCTGAGTTTTCACTTACTAGTTACTATGTTTCATCTGGGGGGCTCTTAACTCCCGTCGCCCCCTCCTCCCAGGGCCACGTTCCTATGCCAAACTACGTCACCAACTGGAGGCCTAGTGTCCAAATGCCTGAAATTATGGGGGACATTCCTCATTTTAACTCTCATCACACCTGAGGTGAGACCATGTTGGGCGTTCATCTGCTTCAATGAGGACAGAAGACACACCTGTAACATAGGTGTGTTCTAAATCCTCAGTTGATACCTTGAACTGCAAAGAAGTCCCAACCTCTATTTATATATTTTTTTCTATATGTACATACTTTATTAAATTAAATATTTTTAAGTAGGCATAGTAAAAGATCAACAATGACTAATGATGAAACACTATAATAAACGTTCTTTAAGACAGGCACGGTAGGTTCACTCTTATAAGCATAATCCTACCACTTGGGAGTCTGAGGCAGGAGGATTACCATGGTTTAAAAGTAGCCTGGGCTATATACAGTGAGTTCCAGGACAGTCTGGATGACAGAGTGAGACACTGTCTCGAAAAAAAGAGCAACAGTAATGATTTTTCAACTCAGGAGTTAACTGATTTCTGCAGTCTTGCACCTAATATCTTCAGATCAAGCTTGTCTCCGAGTAACTAGAACCATGAAAAATGGGAACAGCTGAGAAGCGACATTAGCTGGTGAGGTGACGGCCTGCTCAAGGGCCTCAGCTGGTTCCTGTCAGCCCTCCAGCGGCTGTCCTCCATACCTGCTAAGATTCCAGAAGTGCCAGAAAAGGGCAAAAATGGCCACTCCTCTGCAAACGTTGACATGCCCTCTCCTGACATATACATATCAGTTATTTACTAAAAAGCTGCTAATTTCTTCCAAAGCCTGGGCACTAGCTTGAAATGATCTTCCAGTATCTTGTCTGGAGTTTCACAACACTGTCTGTCAGCCCCCTTTCCATGTAAGCGGCACTCTTTGGAGCCAAGAGGCTCCCTGTCCTTGGCCCCTAACCAACACCGCGCACAAAAGACCAGCTACACAGTTCAGCCCTTGCACTTTCCTTGCAAAACTGACTCTTGATCAGAACTGCCCAGGCTGTTTTGAAGAGTTTGTTCTGCATGTGTGGTTCGCATGTGGGGGTCCCCCTGCTCAGCTTAATTACACTTGGCAGGAGCAGAAAGAGCCCATGAGGAATTGAATAACTTCCTGCTGGCAGCCCGATGGCTTCGTTCTAAGGTTCTAAGTAGTAACGGATGATGGATTGTTGACTGCCGTGGGTGGGAGCTCCTGTGAGATGCTCCAGCCTGAACAATAGCTTCAGAAGGCGCCCTCCTCTCCGGGAGACAAGAGGGGGATTGGGGCTGCAGCTGGGTACCTTAGTAGGATGACTCAGAGGCGCCCTGTGGAGCTCCAGAGACAACATGCTGGCTGGACTTGAGCTCAAGTGTAATGCTTAAACTAATGCTCCAGGAAGTTGCTGCTCACAGGGTCCTGAACGCCTCAGCTTGTGTGACTCACCTGCCTTTTCTTAAGGGGGCAGATGCTACTTGTGAATATTTAAAGAGTACAGAGTCAGCCCGGGGTGGTAGGGCATGCCTTTAGTCCCAGCACCCAGGAGGCAGAGACAAGGGATCTCTTTGGCTCTCTGTGTGAGTTTGAAGCCAGCTTAGTTTACCTTAGTCAGTTCCAAGACAGCCAGGGCTTTGTGGAGAGACCCTGTCTTAACACCTCACCACCACAAAAGGCACAGAGTCATAATTTGCTACATGCATACGATGTGGAATGAGCAAATTAGGGAAACTAGTATTTTTAGCTTCTTAAATAGTATTTCTCTTGTTTTATGAAACTTCAAATGCTTCTCTTTTTGTTGTCTAAAGACTGTAACAAAGCCCAGTGGTGGTGGTGGCGCACTCCTTTAATCCCAGCACTTGGGAGGCAGAGGCAGGTGGATTTCTGCGTTCAAGGCCAGCCTGGTCTACAGAGTGAGTTCCAGGACAGCCAGGGCTACACAGAGAAACCCTGTCTTGAAAAACAAAAACAACAACAACAAAAAGACTGTAACAAATAGTCACCAGCTGTAGACACTGTATCAATGTTTTTAAAGAAGGGACCTAGAAAGTCAGTAAAGTTGGTAAAGTACTTGCTCTATACTCAAAAGAACGGGAGTTTGCTCCAAAGCCCTCACATGAAAAGCCTGATCTGACGATGGATTCTGGGGATCTGAATTCAAGTTCCTATGTGCATACCAGATGTTTTACCAACTAATCCATCAAAATACTGGGTTAAAACACTTTTCAACTCTAAGTCCTCCTTTAAAATGTATTCCGGGCTGAGGGGATGTGAAGAGATGTGAAGATGTGAGGAGGCTGTGAAGAGATGGCTCGGTGATCTAAATCCCTTGTTACTTTTGCCGAGGACTTGAGTTCGGTTCCCAGGACCCACTTGGAGACTCACGAACATCTGTAAGTCTAGGTTGGGAGATTCCAAGGCCCTCTCCTGACCTTCTCAGATGTCAGGTGTGCATGTGGTGCCCATATACATATGTAGGCAAAACACTGATGCACATAAAATAAGTCTAAAGATAGATTTTAAAAATAAAGCATAGCTGGGCTGTGGTGGCGCACGCCTGTAATCCCAGCACTCTGGGAGGCAGAGGCAGGCGGGTTTCTGAGTTCTAGGACAGCCTGGTCTACAGAGTGAGTTTCAGGACAGTCAGGGCTATACAGAGAAACCCTGTCTCAAAAAAAAAAAAAAACAAGAAAAAAAAAGCATATTTAGCAATGGGAATGTAGTTCATCTAGAACAATTCATGGAGCCCTGGGTTTCACCTTAGCACCACATTAATCTCAGGACACAGGAAGCTGACACAAGAGGTTTGCCAAAGTTACATGGTGAGATCTCAGGCCAGCCTGGGCAACAGAGAAAGACTCTGTCTCCCAAAGCAACAGAAAAACAAAACTGTAAACTTGACCTGTAGTCCCAGCTCTACAGGAGGAGGCAGGGGTCAGAAGTCCAAGGTTCCCAGCAGAGGAAGTCTGAGGTCAGTCTGGGCTTCAGGGATGGGGAAACAGTTTCATTGGTGACATACTTACCTTTGCCTTGCAAGCAAAAAGACGTCTGAACTCATGTCAAAAAATCAGGGCACACACATGTAATCCCAGAGCTGAGGAGGCAGGGCACTCCCAGGGCTCACTGGCCAGCTGGACTAACCTACTTGAAGAATTCCAGGCTGGTGAGAGACTTGGCCTCAACAATTAATTAATAATTAATTAATAATTAATTAATTAGTTAATTAATGTTTCTTTTCTTAAGATTTTATTTTATTTATTTTATGTATATGAGCCCACTGTAGCTGTACAGATGGTTGTGAGCCTTCATGTGGTTGCTAGGAATTGAATTTAGGACCTTCGCTTGCTCCGGTCAACCTGCTCTCTCCGGTCAACCTTGCTCCTTCAGGCCCAAAGATTTATTTATTATTATATGTACGTACACTGTCGCTGTCTTCAGACACACCAGAAGAGGGCATTAGATCTCATTATGGATGGTTATGAGCCACCATGTGGTTGCTGGGATTTGAACTCAGGACCTCTAAAAGAGCAGTGGGTGCTCTTACCCTCTGAGTCATCTCTCCAGCCCTAATTAATGTTTCTTGAGGAACAATACCTTGAGGTGGATCTTCGACTTACTAACCACACAACCACACAGACACAGACACACACACACACCTACCTGCATATACACAGATATACTTAATAACAAAAACCTCCAATATATTTAGTTATTCCCTAAAATTAGATAAAAAAAAAAAAGATTTGTGTTACAAGTGCTCTATTTCCATGTGTGCCTGAATGACAGAAGAGGATATCAGACAGAAAAGGACATTAGCTCCCTTTATAGATGGTCGTGAGCCACCATGTAGTTGCTGGGAGTTGAACTCAGGACCTTTAGAAGATCAGCAAGTTCTCCTAACTGCTGAGCAGTCTCTGTAACTCCAAACTTAGACTTTAATGAACCCTAATGTTCACTTTCTAGATTTATAGCTGTGAAGATCGTGAAACTCAAATCTGGCTGACTTTTGTAGTGCACAACTTTTCTTCTTATGAACGTAATAGACAATTATTACCGAGAATGTAACAATTTGGAACACGTAGCAAAGTTTGAGAAAAAAAAAAAACACGTAAACTTCGTTCTCCCAAGTGGAGACATTTGCTCTGAATTCCTTTGATTCCTGTCATTTGCAACTGTCCACTATTTACAGTTATTGCTTGGTAAAACTAGAATTGCATAGACAGAAAGGCATGGATTCATCTCTGCACCTCCCATTGTGAAAACATGAATGTGTTGCTGCTGGGATTTGAACTCAGGACCTCTGGAAGAGCAGTCAGTGCTCTTAACTGCTGAGCCATCTCTCCGGCCCAGGAATACTGTTTTTATATAACCATCTATCCCTACTTTCTGCTCCATTCCTCAGTGCAGGTTCCTAAGGGAGACTTCCTGGGTTCTGCACCACTACCAGCTCTCTTTAAAATGTCCATTATTTTAAATTGTGTGTCTATGTGTGGTTTGTGCCCGCGAGGCCAGCGGCATTGGCTGCCCCTGGAGCTGGAGTTCCAGTCAGTCGTGAGCTGAGCCTCGTGAGTGACAAGAATGGAGCTCCGTCCTTCACACGAGCAATGTGCACTCTTAACTGCTGGGCTGTGACTCCCAAAACACCTACTTCCAAATTCATAAACAGAGGGGTGTCATGTTACCCCTTTACCAGCTGTGGCGGTTTGCGTAGGTATGGCCTGCATCAGACTTGTGTGTTTGAATGCTTGCCTCGTAGGGAGTGACACTATCTGGTACTCTTAGTGTACTAGATAGCATGATAATGGACTAAACCTCGGAAACCGTAAGCTTGTCCCCCCCCCTCCAATTAAATGCTTTCTTTTATAAGAGTTGACTTTGTCATGGTGTCTCTACACAGCGATAGAACACTGACTAAGACACCAGAAGTTCATAAGCAAGGCTGTCAAACTATAAATTTATCTGTAGTTTCCCGAACAGTCATCTTAAAATTTTATCTTGTTTTACTTTTGAGACAAGGTCTCCCTATGTAGCCCTGGCTGTCCTAGAACTCACTCTGTAAATCAGGCTGGCCTTGAAATCAAACATATCTGCCTGCCTCTGATTGCCTCCCGAGTTCTGGGAGTAAAGGCGTGCGCCGCTAACCATGACCAATTCATAGGCATGTTTAAAAATTTAGGATTGGACACATCTAAAACCGGCTACTCACGAGGCTGAAGTAGGAGGATCACTTGAGACCGTGAGTTCAAGACAGACTGAACAAAGTAGCATCTCAAAAAAACAGATAAATTAAACTAAAAATCAAGTTAATATAAATACTTAAACTCCATTGAGTGTTTTGGTCTATTGCAATTGTTTTTAGACTGGATAGCCTGGTTTGTTTGCAGCGCCACCAGCAGAGGGAGCTCTAACACTAGCTCCTTATTGTGCCATGTTGGTCAGTTTCCCTTGAAAGACGGACCTATGCCTAAAGGCTGCAAGAGCTGAGCTCTGACTCCCGACCAGGTCGCTATCACTACTGTGTATGTTCAGAATGACTCAGTGCTGTTCAGAGAACCTTGGGGTCACGCTTGCAACAAGTGTGAGGTATTTCTGTTTTTTCCCCTCTGCGTGCCCGTGCCCGCACGCCCGGCATGTGGATGTCCACATTCTGGAGGGAAGGAGGCATATGTGCCACAGCATACATGTGGCGTCCCCAGGACATCTTCGTAGAGTTGGTTCTCTCCTTCCAGTGATCAACCTCAGGACCCCGACCCTGTGCCCATCACCTTTAGGCACTGAGTCCATCTTGTTGGCCCTCAGCCGGAAATGATATTTCCAATATTTACAAATGAGATCAAGTTTACAAATGGGATCAGGGTTTCGAGAGGTTAAATGACTTATGAAAATAAGGAAAAGATAAGCATTTTTATATTCAGGCTCGATCTTCCACTAATGCCTGTTCCCCCTCCTCTCCTTTCCTAAGCACTCCTAAAGGACAAAAGGTTCTACTTTAAAAGGGAGGGGGAGGGTAGAGGGGTCGCCTTGCGCTAGAACATTTGTGCAGCACATGTGAGGCTCTAAACCGAATCCCCAGGACCTCAAAAACCAATTAATTTTAAAAAGGGAAGCTAGAGATGTAGCCTATGGCAAAGTGCTTGCTTAACATCGTCGGGGCTTGCTGCCACACGTCTATAATCTCAGACCCCGGGAGGTAGAGGCAGGGGGATCACTAGCTCATGGCCAGATACGGTTGCTAAGTGCACTGCAGCCAAATATTCTGTCGGAGGCCTATAAATATAGAGAGGAGAGGCCTAGCTCCAGGAGCAGAGTCCACTGCTCCCAGACTGATAGGCCTTGAAAGATGAGGAACTCCGCCCTCTGCCCTCCAGGGTAAATGTCTTAAGGTTTCTCTCAAGAACGGCTGTAAGGATGATTACAGTTGGTACCGGTCCTTCCTCCTCAGAACCCAACCACCCTGTCAGTCAGCGGGGTTTGAGGGGATGTGGTCTTCTATTGGAATTTCTCCCTCCCTGGGCCTCCCACCTTCCTCTAGTATAGAGACAGCACTCCAGTTATTCGACGATCTTGTTCCCAGAATCACACGCTGTTTTAACTAGCTCCCGAGTCCTGTGGGTCATGAGCCCTTGCCTGCCCCTCTGGCCACACTAGTCAATAATAGCAATGCGGCCTAGTGGCTCCTGAGACTTCTGTGGCACCGCCTGGCCTGTATTTCTTCAGAACCTTGTCATATCCGTGGACATCAATGAGCCCAGTCCATGACAGTGATTTCCACCCTCAGTCCTGACCGGAAGGGAAGAGCCCCTTCTTAGAGATGATGGTGCCTGAGTTGAGCCCTGAAGGCCTTAGGGACCGAATACCTCTGGGTCCTGCCAGGGTCATCTTCCTTGGCTTCTCAATTTCTTCTCACTTGGCAGAGCTCTCCACTTTACTCATCTCGGCCAAGTCCTTCTCTAGGCTTTTTTTTTTTTTAAGATTTATTCATTTATTTTATATATGTAAGTACACTGTAGCTGTCTTCAGACACTCCAGAAGAGGGCATCAGATCTCATTACAGATGGTTGTGAGCCACCATGTGGTTGCTGGGATTTGAACTCAGGACCTTTGGAAGAGCAGTCAGTGCTCTTAACCACGGAGCCATCTCTCCAGCCCCCGTCCTTCTCTAGGCTTTGAGGAGCCACCTTAGTACTGAATTTGATTTGTCTTCCGGAGCCCTTTAGTTATTAAACCCCACGTCTCGCTCCGAGGCAAGCTAGTGAAGGGATTCGTTTTTTTAATAAAAGAGATTAGTGTGCTGGAGAAATGGCGCAGCGGGTAAGAGCATCTGCTAAGCAAGCTTCAGGATCTGAGTTTGGATCCCTGGCACCCACGTAAAGAGCTGGGCATGGCCTCGCCTGCGGCGGTAATGCCAGCACTCCGGGGCAGAGACGGTAGAATTGATTGTTGGGGCTTGTTGGTGATGGCTTAGCCATCAGTTCCCTGAGAGATCCCGTCTGAAGAGATTAAGGTAGAGCATGATAGTGTAGGCCACTCAATGTCCTCCCTTAGTCTCTGAGAACGCACACACATACACGCACACACATATGCACACACACTCGGGCACTCTAGTGCGTGTGCGCACGCGTACACACACACTCATATGCTCCATATATGTATGCCACACACACACATCCACGAAGAGGAGGAAGAAAGCTTAGACGTATTTCTCAGAACACGGGGTTAGCGTGTGAAAGCCCCTGGCTTCAGTGCCTCACACGGACAAAAGAAAGAAGCAAAGAAAACCGTGAGAGAGAAAAAGTGTGAGCGAGAGCCAAGGTATTCAGCTCAGGGTCAGGGAGGCTCGGGCGCCTCGTACAGCACGAGCCAGGCAGACAGTGTCATGTCCGCACACCTCATGTGAGGGGAGGTGATCACGTGGATCACAGGAGGCCAGGTTGTCCAAGAGTGGCATCTTCCTGTAACCTGGCCTGCTAGGTCCCCACCCAATGTTGCTCCACTGGGCACCAAGCTTTTAACACGTGGAATGGACCACAGTGATGATGGGTAAACGGGGCCTGCAATCCCAGCTACTACAGAATGCATTCAAGACCGCTCTGAACAACTTAGTGAGACTCTGACTCAAAACTTAAGATAAAATGAAGGTTGTCACTCAGTGGTAAAGGATTGCCTGGCATACATAAGACCCTGGGTGATCTCCAGCACCCTCCCTCCCCCCCCCCCCCACAAACACACGCATGTGCACATGCACACACAGAGACGCTGCTCGTATCCAACATAAGCGTGCACATACATATATACCACATCGCATACACACGGGAGCACACTTACACATAGAGATACACACGTTCACACAAGCATGTGCACACATACATGACACATCTCTCTCACACTCATATACACATAGACATGGGTACATGTATATACTACATCACACACACAAACATGTGCACACATATACATCATTTCTCTCTCTCTCTCTCTCTCTCTCTCTCTCTCTCTCACACACACACACACACACACACACACACACTGATGATCTAGATCTAGAGCTTCTGTCTACTCCAGTTCTGGCTTACATCATTTTATGCTCCATTACATTACCATATATCCTTACATACGCAGGCTCAGTTATAAAGTCCTTTACCTTTCTTTCTTTCTTACTTTCTTACTTTCTTTCTTATGTTCTTATTTGCTTTCTTTCTTTTGGGGTGGGGGAGGGGTGTATAACCCTGGTTGTCCTGGAACTCACTCTGTAGACCAGGCTGGCCTCGAACTCAGCAATCCTCCTGCCTTTGGTCATAGTCTCCCCCAGATCCTTTCAATATTCCGACCTTGATTTCAGTCTCATTTCAAATATCACCTTCTCCCTGAAGCCTTCCCTGACTGCCTGAGCTAAAGCAACCTCTATGCCTTCTCTCTGCTGCAGCCCAGTCCTGGACCGTTTTCTTCATATCCATTGGCATCCTGTGGGCTTCTTCTGTTACATATCCCTCCTCCTACACTGTACTTCCATCACGGAAGGGGCCGTGTCTGTTTTCTTCACTGCAGTCCCCAGTGCAGCCCGGCACAATGACTTCTGGAAACTGTGCCCAGGGGCTGAGCTGAATCCTGCCTTGCGTTTTCACTGTCTACTTATCTACTTAGCTGCCTCGGTCTCTGTAGAATCTGATCATTGCTTTTAGCTATTGATACACAGTATCCTGAATGCTAGGCTTGGTCTCATAAGCCTTCAAACTGATGTAACAGTTTCAGTTCTTGACTGATAAACAATATTTACTATTTGGCAATGAAGAATGTGCAATTTCCAAAGCAAACAACAGAAGGGCCCCACCTCTTGGTAACTATTAGCCTAACTCTGTTGGAGTAAGCCCTGATTCCTTTCTTCAGTCTCTTAGATTCAGTAAAGACTTCTCTCCCACCATATTTTTTTTTGACAATGTAAACATGGATTTCTTGAGGAAAAAAAACGAGAAATAACTCTGAAGAGTAGGAGAGACCCCCTATGGGATGAACAGTCTCTCTAGTACATTGTCATTTCCAAGGGAGAAACAAACAACCATCCTTTTTAAAAAATTTTTAAAAATTTTATGTATATGAGTACACTATTGCTCTCTTCAGACATCCCAGAAGAGGGCATCAGATCCCATTACAGATGGTTGTGAGCCACCATGTGTTTGCTGGGATTTGAACTGAGGACCTCTGGAAGAGGAATCAGTGCTCTTAACCACTGAGCCATCTCTCCAGTCCAATAAACGTCCTTTACGTCTTGATTTTATTTTAGTGAGCCCAGGTTAGACCCCACATGAGGAAGTAGATGGTAAGTGAAAGCAAAATGTCCTGGGAACCAGAAGCAAGAGGTTGGTGCATGATGGAGAAAGCGATATCTTGCTTTGGAGCTGAGAGTGTATCTCAGTGGTCCCTGCGTGGCCCTGGCCGCAGTCCTCAGCACTGGACCGTGCTCCGGGAGACACTTGTCTTCATGCACCAGTTACTGACATCCAAAGGACGGAAGAGTTTTGTAGCTGGAACTTACTTACCAGAAAGGTTTTTGTTGCTATAGCAACATATGTGAAGCATCCGATTGGCTGGAGGATGGAGAGCTATTTAACCTACAGCTTCGGATCCTGACGGCACAGACAAGGCTCTGGCCACAAAGTCAGGTCTCCCCTTGACTTTGAACATTATGGCGAAATCCACGTGTATCCCAGAGTCTGACTGATAATACACCTTCTCCCCAGAGGCCATCAGGACTGGTCAGAAGGACTTAATCTAACTTAATCACTTCCTAGGGGCCTCACCTCTGAACTCAGTAGGTAGGGGTTCCATTTCTTTATTTATGCTATTAACCTATGATTTTGGAGATTAAACTTAACCATCAGGTGTGGGCGTGGGGGATGGGCGCATCCTGAAACCCCACATCCAGAGTATAGATGAAGAAAGCTTTTCTAAGAACGTTCAGCATCCTAGCCATTCCTGCCTTTTACCCCAAGGAATATGAACCATCTTGCTTTACATCTTTGTGTTTTGCCATTTAAACCATCTGCATGGCGCTGTGGCAAAGCATCCAAGGAACGCCATCCAAAACCAAAACTCACTGGAAGCAAGGCCAGTGACCTCAAAACTCGAGGTCCGGTACACCCAATAAGTCAGACCCACAGGGTCCTGAAAGGGCCCCCGAAGGACCCAGAGCTCCGCGGGTGGCTCAGGCACCACCTAGTCAGCAATGAATACATTCTCAATTATCCACGTTGAGAGTTCTAAAAACGAATATGAATAACACTCCTGAATTTTCTCAGGCAGAGGCCAGGGAAACATTGGCCAGTGTGTGAAAAGCTCGCGGTTATAAAGTCCAGGGTTGGTCACGTGGCCCACACCTTTAATCCCACCACGCAGGAGGCAGAGGCAGGCCAGCCCGGTCTACTCAGTGAGTTCCAGGTCAGTCAGAGCTACACAGTGAAACCCTGTCTCAAAAACAAATAAGTACAGTTCAACGGGTCAAACGCGCTTGCTGGCAAACCTAACAACAAGGTTTCAATAATTAAGACCCTCATGATGGAACTAGAATTCCCACAGGTTTGTCCTCTGATCTCAGCTCTAACACTGTTTCATGTGCACGAAAATATATACATAAAATAAACACATACACAAACACAATCTTAAGGTTTTTGTTTGTTTGTTTTTTAAGATAAAGCCCAGATAAATACTCACACACTTGGCGTCTGAAATGGACGTTGCAATGCATGCTGGTCCCTATCTCCGGTGGAGTAGTGTTCCTAAACACCTGTGTTTATCGTGTTGCCAGGTGGGGACGGAGGGCAAAAGGCTGTTGTTGGAGTGCTTAGGTCGACATTAGACTTAGCTTCATAGGCGTGGCTGGGGCACAGGCTACAGCGGCTCGAGGTCTGTCTGTCGTCAGGATAATTGATTCTCTCCCCACCGCCCGAAGCAAGCCGCAAGGCAGCATCTGGGGCTTGCAACTGTTGGGCAGATGGATTTCAAAGAGGCCTGAAGAGAGGAGACCTGTGGTAGAAGCACTGCTCAGAGACAGACGTCTGGTGACGTCAGTAATTGCCCGCAGGCCGAACCTGAGTGACCTCTGACATGAACCTTAGAGAGGGATTCTTGGCCCAGCCTTTCTTGGCTGGGACTGGATAAGGGCAGATACAGAGATGTGGCCACTGGATAAGGGCAGATACAGAGATGTCCAGAAGGACCGGCCAGTGACTCCACGCCATCATTTCCTGTGTGGAGAGGCAGGATTTACCATCCCTAACTCAGCATTACACCCGCAGCCTGTGGCCGGGAAACAGCCCTTAGCCTACATCCTCTGCGTCCCGCAGAGAGCGAGCATCACAGAGCGCAGAGCTGTGGTGTCCTCCCTCCCCCCCCCCTCCGCGCACTGTAACACGGAAGGATCCTTGACCGTCCCTCCCCCCCCAGTGCCCCACTGGGCCACCTCTGACACAGTAGAGTTTGAGACCTCTCTGAAATAGGTTTGGTTGTCTGGAGACAGGGTTTCTCTGTGTAGCCCTGGCTGTCCTGGAACTCACTCTGTAGACCAGGCTGGTTCTCTGAAATTGTTAACAAGCCCTGAATAGTGCCCAGCCTCTGGTCTGGTCTTCCTATAGCAGATTATCTGAGACAAGACAATTTCTAAAGAAAAGAAGTTTAACTCTTGGATCAGGGATGCTGGAAGGGCAAACCTGGGTATCTATACCTGTTGTGGGTGTCAGGCTGTGTCTGTCACACAAGAGAAAGCAGGAGAGTGTGTGTCTGTGTCTGTGTGTGTGTGTGTGTGTGTGTGTGTGTGTGTATGTGTGTGTGTGTGTGTGTGTGTAGCATCCTAAGCTCCTCCCTCCAAGACTGCTCCTAACACTGCCACCAGGAGGAATTAACCTTCTAATTCATGAGCTTGGTGCATATTAAGCCACAGCTCAGACTGAGAGTCCTTGGTGGCACTGCTGGCTTTGGGGATGGATGTCCACAGGGGGAACCCTTCAGAGGCTGGCATGGAGGGAGGGCTGCCTCTTCCCTCCTGTCCCCCTCCCCCGTACATCAGGAGGGCAAAGCTGCAACTGCTGCTCTAATTCAGGGGACTTCTGTGAAAGAGTCACTATGTAGATCCCCTTGCCTTTTCTCTGGGAATCTTGCGTGAGTGTACAGAGGTGTGTGTGTGTGTGTGTGTGTGTGTGTGTGTGTGTGTGTGTATACAGCCAGGGTTATACAGAGAAACCCTGTCTCGAAAAAAAAATCCAAAAAACTAAAACAACAAACAAACAAACAAACAAACAAAAAACCCCAGAACATTCAGGGTCTTGGGCAGGCTAGGTGGCTCAGTGGGTGGCGGGGCTTGCTGCCAAGTCTTACCACCTGAGTTTGATCTCTGGGAGGCACGCGGTGAAAGCAGAGAACTGACTTCCTACAAGTTGTCCTCTGACCTCTGCACACACACCCACACATACATGAACAAATGCGTCCACACACACGAATAAATATATAAATTTAAATTTAAAGCCATTTAAAAGCACAGCTCCTTATATACCACATATATACCACATATATACCACATATATACCGCATAAATACCACATTTGCCTTTCCTCTGCTCACACCTTGGGCTCCGACTCTCTGCCCCCCTCCATGCCCCCACCCCCAGGGCTGCACTCTCAGTTGCTTCTTGGTCGCTTGTGACTCTCTCTGACTTTGGCCCACAGGGTGCACGAACTAGGGAAGGGTCGCTTTCTGGACTTCGTCTTTTCTTTGAAACCAAAACCCCCAGCAGAGACCTCGTCTTTACAGATGGTTGGTTTAATCAAACTGTGGATGGACGGAGCTAATGACACGCATTGCTTCCCTTGAAGGGCTTGTTCAGTGTTATCCTGAAACCAATGTTCTGCGGCTGTCCAAACGGGAGGGCAGATGTTAGGGCTCAACCCTGCCTCCGTTGTATTTCTCATCTGGGAATGATGATATTATCAAGGGACGAATAAGGCTGAACTCAACACCATTCTTGACCTCATTTCTGATTTATGGATTCTTCCTGCGACCATGCAATCCGAAGAGAAGGCGGGTCTCTGAAGTGGGTTTTGAATTTTAATATCTTTTCATACTGGCCTCTTTCTTTGTCAAGCCACAATTCGTGTAGCTGGCGTAACTTGCTGACTGGAAACTAGAAACATACTTTTCCTCAGCAGGCAGAAACAAAGGAGAAATTTGTCTTTCGGAGAGCGGCTTAGCTGCCCGCCCCCGCCCCCGCCCCGCCCCCACCACTCCCTCTGTATAGGAGCAGCCTGCAGGAAATGGGACCCAGCCTCTGACTGTGTGCCAGTTGTGGCTTTGCTCACGGGATACTTGTGTGGCACAGAACAAGCAAGCCCCCTGTCCTCTCAGCAAGGTTCGTCACAACCACGGGAAGTGGGCTCTTCTGCCTCGGAGGAAAAACTGGAAATGACCCTTAGCCCTCGGGTCCCTAGTCATGCCAGGATAGAAAGGATTTAGTGCCTGGGCACGTAGTTTAGTTGGTAGAATACTTGCCTGGCATGCGCAAAGCCCTAGGTTTAATCCTTAGCACCACGTCAGGTCAGCGGAGCTGAAGGTCGCAGCAGGGCGATCAGGAAGAGGCCAGTTTAGACCTGAGCCCCTTTCAAAAATAATTTTTTAATTAACTGTTTAGAAACATCATTAGAAGATTTTTGGTTTTGTTTGTTTGGGTTGTTTTTTGTTTTTTGTTTTTTTGTTTTTTGTTTTTTTGTTTTTTGTTTTTTTGTTTTTTGTTTTTTTTTTTTGTTTTTTTTTTTTGTTTTTTTGTTTTTGCTTTAAACTCTGCCCGTATCGCAACTCTTTTTTTTTTTTAAAGATTTATTTATTATATGTAAGTTCACTGTAAGCTGTCTTCAGACACCCCAGAAGAGGGCATCAGATCCTATTACAGATGGTTGTGAGCCACCATGTGGTTGCTGGGATTTGAACTCAGGATCTCTGGGAAAAGAGTCAGTGCTCTCAACCGCTGAACCATCTTTCCAGTCCATCTCAACGCTTTAGAAACAGATCAGACACTTGGGAAAAAAATCACATTGATGTCATCTGGAAGCATTTTCCTGACACATGTAAATATTTATCCCCTAAGAGACTTTCGAACTGCGGAATCGTTTATATCCGTGTGTACCCTCTGGAGGTTAAAAGCAGCTTAGGGGACACTAGGAGGGGTCCCTTACTAATTACCAAACCGGTGAGAGGGTACTCAAGTTCAGTCGGCCAGCAGAGCACACAAGAAGCCCTCGGGTTCCATGCCCAGTCCTGGAGAAAATAGAAGTGGTGATGGCTCAAGTCTGCAATTCTAGCGCAATCGGGGTGTGAGGGTGGGGTGGGGGTGGAGGTGGAGTGTGTGTGACTCCGGTAGGATCAGGAGGAGTTCAAGATCATTCTTGGTGTCCTGGGAGTTCAAGGACATCCTGGGACACTTGAGACACTGTTTCGGAAAAGAAAAGAAAGAAAAAACCTTTTCTCTAAGCCTCTTCCTGCTCCGCGCTTCATCATGACACCGCTGCGGGCCCTGGACAAAAGCTAGGGACGGTCAGCCTTCAAAGCCAGGATTTAAGAGGCCGCCCGGCAACAGGAAATGAAAGCACTCCCCTCTACCCCAAGCCCCTGGAGCAAGCCAGGAAGCTTCGCGGTCACCTGGCAACACAGGAAGTGTCAGGCGCAGTCAGCTCTGAATGGCTAGGCTGGGCTTCCGGGCAATTGGTTTCCTGCTCGCTCAGTTCTCTCGGATCCACTTTTTCTTTAAGACACCTGTGTTTTTTGGCTGCCAGGAGAGGAGGCCATGCCAAGCTTCCTGGCAGCGCCTGTACTCTGGCAATGATGTCACATCAGTCATTCCCAGTAATTAACTCCTATCACAGTTCTGTGGGAGAGATCTGAGCGGGTTCCCTTGCCTCCCTTGCGTCTCTATGGCCTCTTCACACACGCCGCCCCCCATCCCCGTTCCCACGTGCTTGGGCATGGCCAGTTATATATAAACCCAAACCTGAGGTCAGGACAGTAAGGGCAAGCAACGATTTTATTTATTTATTTATTTATTTATTTACTTATTTGTTACCCACAACTAAGACTTGACTCTGGGCCTCCAGGACAAGCAGTGATTTTTGAAGTTTTGCTGATGCCAGAATCAATGGCTCTATTGTTTTTGAGAGAAGAGGGCAAGGGTTCTTCCACCAAGCCCAGAAATCACAGGGCCATTTGTAAGTTTCCTTCCCTTTGAGTTAGGTTCTGTGGTAATTCCCCCCCCCCCCCAACTCTATAGCCAAGAATATAGTTGGTAGTCAGGGATTTGAGTGTATGGTCATTTATTTGATGGTTTCTTTCCTTCGGAGTGCACTATGGGCTGATTTGAGTCAACTTTTAGGTCCCAACCCTCTCTGTCAATGGTCTTAACCTTCCTAATACTGTTACCCTTATTTTCCGCCTCTCATGTGGTGCTGACCCCCAACCATGCAATCATTTGTATTGCTACTTCATAACTGTAGTTTTTACCACTATTATGAATTGTAACATTGTGTGTGTGTGTGTGTGTGTTTTCTGATGACTTTAGGTGACCCCTGTGAAAGGGTCGTTTGAAAGGGTTGTTTGACTCTGAAAGGTGATCGCCACCACAGGTTGAGATGATACAGCATATAGCCAGTAATTAAGTTAAATGAGCAGGTCACGGGAACAGGCCACCTCACGATGGCACCAGGGCTGTTGGGTGACCAAGTGGCAGATGCTATGCTTACCATTCGTGGGCCCTGAGTTTGATCACTGGCACCAAAATAAAATTAAAGAGATACTGGGCCCCTGTCTAGCCTCCTTCCCTCCCCCATATGTGTGAGTATCTGAGACAATTGCTTTCTCTAAGCCAGCTCACAGAACCCTCAACAGGACCCAGGAAGGCTGGTTCTTTTGTCTTGGACTTCCAAATACAAGAAATTTACATTTATAACCAGCATGGTTCGGTTGCACGTATGTATATGTCTGATATGCTACCTGTGTGGAGAGTACAGGACAGGCAGAGAGCTGCAGCTCATCAAATGCTTGCTTGCTAATACTTCATTTGTACTCACCAGCTTCCCCTGGGAGAGCGTCTGCTGTGCCCGTTTACCAGCCGTGGGAAGGCAAACACAGAAGTAGTATTGCGGTGGTGGCGCACGCCTTTAAACCCAGTACTTGGGAGGCAGAGGCAGGCAGATTTCTGAGTTCAAGGCCAGCCTGGTCTACAGAGTGAGTTCCAGGACAGCCAGGAGATTTCTATACAGAGAAATCCTGTCTCAAAAAAACCAAATCCAAAAAACCAAAAAGAAGAAGAAGAAGAAGAAGAAGAAGAAGAAGTAGTAGTGTTGCTCAGTCAAATTAAACTTTTCACCAGGTGCTCAAACTGTTCTGCACATTTGACCTGTATTTATAATTGCATTTAGGGCTGGAGAGACGGCTCAGGAGTTGGGAGTGCAGGCTGCTCTTCTAGAGGACCTGGGTTCGATTTCCAGCGTGCACATAGCAGCTCACAAGAGTCTATAGGATACAATGTCCTTTTTGGCTGTTTAGGGCATCAAGCGCACATGTGGAGCACAGACACATACAGGCTAAACACTCATACACATCAAATAATAAAAACATTTTCATTAAAAAATGCATTTAGCCATTCAGTCTCAGCACTCCAGTAATTCCAGAACTCGGGAGACCGTGGCAGGTAGAGCTGGGAGTTTGAAGCCAGCCTGATCTACAGTGTGAGTTACGGGATTTCTAGAACTATACAGTGAAACCCTGTCTCTCTCTCACACACACAAAGTGTCACTTTATAAAATGAAGTTAAATATAGCAATTAGCCCCACCTCCAATTTTCTCCCTAGCTAAACCTTGGTTAAATTCCCAATGATCTTTTTGTTGTTGTTTCGTTTTAAAGATTTATGTTTGTTTTATGTAACTATACTGTCACTTAAGAGACACGTGAAGAGGACATCAGATTACATTACAGATGGTTGTGAGCCACTACGTGGTTGCTTGGGAATTGAACTCAGGACCTCTGGAAGAGCAGTCAGTGCTCTTAACCATTGGGCCATCTCTCCAGGCCCCTCCAATAATCTTTTATAATTCTCTTATTTCTTTCTTTATGATCTTGTAGATTAGATTCAGGAGCTCAAGAATGCTAGGCAATTACTGGTGATTATAAAAATCTTACAAATTAATCAGAAAAATAGATTTGGCCCTACTGGGGCCAAGAGTAACTGAGATAGATTTGAAGAAGACAACAAAGGAAGTGTCTTTTTTTTTTCTTTCAGAAAAATCAAACCACTATAATTAAATCTGTGATATCGGCTCAAGAATAAACAATAAAAACCAAACAGAATGGAGAACTTAGCCTGGCGTGGTGACATTCATGCACAGTCCTTGTCACTAAAGGAGTTGAAACAGGAGGCTCGCTTCAGCCAAGAGGTTCAACTCCAGCCTTGGAGACAGAGTAAGACTCCCATCTTGGTAAAATCATAAGTTTAGAAACCACCTTACACCTTCACGGATGCTTAATGCTTTATTTACATGACATTCATTCATTCTTTCATTCGAGATAAGGTCTTGCTACATGGCTCTAGTCATGTATTCGTTATGTAATGTAGACTGGCCCTGACCTCACAGAGATCCTGCTGTATCTGCCTGCAGAGTACTGGGGTTAAAGGTGCCTGGCTTTCAGGATTCTGTCTAAGCTCCACCCCCACAGTTACCTGGCAACAGCCAGGTATTCTGGCCCTGTAAAAGGGGATGCTTGCCCCTCCTCTCTCTGTCCCCTCCCCCATGCCCTAAATAAACTGTTCTATACTATACCATTGTGTGTCTGGTCCCTCAGGGGGAGGGGATGCCTCTGCAGGGCCAGCTGAGGCACCCCTCCCCCCACACCACGTAAAACATATTCTTAGCGGCTTTCTCTATTTATTTATTTATTTATTTATTTATTTATTTATTTATTTATTTATTTTGGTTTTTTGGATTTGGTTTTGTCGAGACAGGGTTTCTCTGTGTAGTCCTGGCTGTCCTGGAATTCACTCTGTAGACGAGGCTGGCCTCGAACTCAGAAATCTGCCTCCTGCCTCTGCCTCTGCCTCTGCCTCCCAGAGTGCTGGGATTACAGGCGTGTGCCACCACCGCCCGATGGCTTTCTCTTTTTATGATCACAACACTGGCTTTTTTTTTTTTTTTAAGGCAGGATCCCGTTTTGTGAACAGGTTGACCTGGAATTATCATCCCTCTTCCCTCAGCTTCCATGTGTGAATACTTAGTTCTTGATTTGTGGAGTCCCGATCTGAGTCCTATCACTGAGTTATACCTAAACTAACAGCAGTCTTTTTCTTTTAGTGTGTGTATATGTAGCATACATGCACACACACACATGTGCACTCGTGTGCCGTCCTAATGTCATCCTAAGGAACACTGTCCACGTCCTTGGAGACAGAACCTCTTCGTGACCTGGAGCTCACCAGCAGAGCTAGACTGGCTCACAACCCCTAGGGATGTTCCTGTCTCCATCTCCCCAGCGCTGGGAGGACAAAATGTAAAAGCTAAAACAATAAAGAAAACAATTCCCCACTCACTGCCCACCTTAGGGTAGCAAAAGATACAAAAAAGCAGTGACTATAGAGGAACTGGTTGACAGATAGGCTGTGAACTGGCAAAGTTAAGCCATAGCACAAGCCCCTCCCGCTCATTTACATAGTTGCTATGGCTTCAGGCCACGCCCAGAGCTGCTCATTTACATAGTTTCTATGGCTGCAGACCCTGCCCATTCATTTGCATAGTTTCTATGGCACCTCTACCGACCTGGCAGAGTTATTCAGGGTCAGAGACTGTGAGGTTTACAAAACCTGAACTACTTCCTTGTTGGCCCTTTTTAGAAAGTGTTTGCCAGCCCTTGAATTAAACTAAATTAAAGTTAGGCGTATCAAATCATCAGGTGGCACAATTACAGAGACAGAGGAGCTAAGTCTCAAACTGGGAGAATCAAATACAAATACAGCTAAGAAAGGATTTCTGCCCAGTAGATCCAATGAACTCCTATAAATGAAGTTGGAAAAAAAAAAAACAACTGAGCATAAATATGAGGAAAAAGACTGAGCAAATGTATACGCTAGAAAACAAGTAAGTAACAGATTTAGTGAAATATTCTCAGCCACATCAGAAAATCAAACCAAGAGGTTCCAAACTCAAATCACAGAGAGAGCAAACGGAGAACTTACATCCTCACGCACGGGAGGCCGTAGTCGTTTACTTTACTGCTGTGATAAATTACTGTGACTTAAGGCACAGTAAGGGAAAGAGGAAGCTGTCAGGTGGCATGTGGCAGGCAGTCGTGGTGACCGTAGTGGTGGCGGCAGCTGCAGCACATGCCCTTAATGCCAGCACTCGGGAGGCAGAGAGAGGCTGATCTCTGAGAGTTTGAGGCCAGTCTGGACTACATAGCGAGATGCAGGACAGCCAGAGAGAGATGCAGGGCTACACAGAGAGAGGGGGACAGAGAGAGAGAGAGAGAGAGAGAGAGAGAGAGAGAGAGAGAGAGAGAGAGGGAGGGAGGTGTCAATCTTCATGCAGTAGGGACAAGAATTTCAAACAGAAAACAGAACAAAGAATTGTGGGCTGCGTACTTTCAAAGGCCATCCTTACCGACATATTTCCTCCTCCGTGTCTTATAAACCTCCCCAGACAGCGCCACCCACTAGAGGATAAGTATCCCAATGTCTGAGCCTGTGGGGCACCTCCCTCATTCAGTCATTCAAGAGGGCAAAACAGCCCCCGTTGAAATGTCGGCTGGGCCAAGCCTGCTGGCCCAGTTTTAGCTCTTCGGGGTAGATGCAGGAAGGTTAGGAATTCAAGACCCTGTCTCAAAGGCATAAGACACGGGGATGTGGCTCCACTGAACTACTGATTGTTTATGGTACGTGGAGCTCTAGAGTCAATCCTGGGGCTGAATAACTACGTCAGGAAGATGCATGTCTGTAAGCAGACACCTCTGAAAGCGGAGGCAGAGGTATGGCGGTCAATCAGTCTCAGACATACAGGTTAGTGAGGGCTACATGAGAGCCAGGTCTCTAAAAAAGAAAAGAAACCACTGGGGTCAGCAAGACGGCTCAGTGAGGTTCGTAGCCAAGCCTAATCTGAGTTTGATTCCCATGTATAATGCCCATAGAGTGGAAGGGCAGGCCTGATTCCTGAAAGTTGTCCTCTGATTTCTACATAAGCACCATCAAAGGACATGCTCGTGTGTACACACACACACACACACACACACACCCCACACACCACAAAGAGGCCAACCTGAGCTTCAGATGGACTCCTTGTCTCAAAACAAAACGTCTGGAATGACTTCCCCGCCCCCCCTCCCAAACTGTCTTAGAAGTCTGCCAACTTCTCCTTCTCTAGGGATGAATCAGGTGCACGGTGGCACTGGTTCCTGGTACCGAGGGCTTCGGGGTGTATAAAAGACTTAGTCTTTATAAGCCACCATTCTGACTCAGCTGTGCAGTCATTCCCTACGGCTCTGGTCAGTTCTCAGGTGCACTTATTTTCTTGTATTCCATAAGGGAAGACTGAAGGTGTGCAGAGAGATCTGAGGCTTGGAGGGATGGGGGTGGAGGATGGGGGCGGGGCTGGGGCCTGGGGGAGGTGTGTGTGTGGTTTGACTGAACTCCACTGAACCCCACCCTTCCTGGGGAAGCTCTTGAGCAAACCTTAACAAAACAAGCCAGTCACTGTCCACTCTGGAGAGATTCCCTCACCCAGCCCCCACCTGCTTCTACCCAAGGCGACAGGAAGAATCCAAGGAAACTGTTATAGGGCCTTAAAATACTGAACCTTTGTTCCCAAGGAGGGCTGCCTGGTCCACCTGCTGGCACAGCTAATGCAGCCACTTTGTTTGGGCCCTTTCTGGAATTAAAAGAACTTTCTCTCTTGACACAAGGTTTGCTTAAGTGTTCTGAGTCAGGTGGAATCGGATCTGTGCTTTACATAACACCAGGGCATTATCATTGTGACTTTTGCTGGCCACCGACCCACTGCACAGCCCCTTACCGACCCTGCCCTCCCACAAATCTACCTGGATCCTGATCCTGACAATAGAGTCACTTGACTTTCTCTCCCCAAGCCTGTCTGTCCACTTTCCCCACTTCCTGTTTCTTTCTTTTCTTTTCTTTTTCTTTTTCTTTTTGGTTTTTCTAGACAGTGTTTCTCTGTGTAGCCCTTGCTGTCCTGGAACTCACTCTGTAGACCAGGCTGACCTCGAATTTTAAGTGGCACATATGATGGGTTTTCCTGGGCTACCAACTTCCTATCAATTCATATTTTATTTTTAAAGATTATTTATTATATATTATATCTAAATACACAGTAGCTGTCTTCAGACATCCCAGAAGAGGGAGTCAGAGATCTTGTTACAGATGATTGTGAGCCATCATGTGGTTGCTGGGATTTGAACTCAGGACCTTCGGAAGAGCAGTCAGTGCTCTTAACCACTGAGCCATCTCTCCAGCCCCTGGATTCATATTTTAATGTTTGCCAGCTGGTGCTCTAGGCGCTCGTGTGGCTTAAATGTGACCACACAGTTCCTTTCCAGAAAGAGTGTCACCAACTGAAACCCCATGTCCAGGTAGCTCACGGTGGATTCTAGCCTCGAGCCCTGGCGGCTGTGCGGTAACCCAAACCATCTGTTCCCCACAACAACGAGCGCCTCAGAGCTCTTGGGCACTTCCTTCCTCTGATGATGAGTCTCAGCAGAACCCGGAGAGAAGCCGTCGGGCAGAGCAGGCTCGGGAGCCAGTTTGGCTACTGCAGGGTGGCTCTACAGAGAGAAACCCCGCTTCCTGTGACAGCTCTTTCCTCCGCGTCTAATAAACCTTGAACTTTCCATGATTTTGATCTCTGCTTTTCCCCAGAGGGCTTGGAGAGAAAGCTTCCATTTAGGGAACCAGGCTTTAAATTTCTCCTGGGGACCTTTATAGCTCTCGTTTTCTCATTCGTTTGACCTTGCCTCCCACATGTTATGCTCCCAGAAGCATTTGCTCCAGAACCCCCCACCCACCCACTCTAGTCACAAGACAGACAGATAACAGATGGACGGTCAGATGGATGGACAGGCAGGCAGGCAGGCAGACAGTCAGGCAGATAGGCAGGCAGAAAGACAGGCAGACAGGCAGACAGGCAGACAGGCAGACAGGCAGACAGGCAGACAGGTAGACAGGCAGACAGGCAGGCAGGCAGGCAGACGAGCAGACAGTAAGGCAGGCAGGCAGGCAGACGAGCAGACAGTAAGGCAGGCAGGCAGGCAGACAGGCAGGCAGGCAGGCAGACAGGCAGACAGGCAGACAGGCAGACAGGCAGACAGACAGGCAGACAGGCAGGCAGGCAGGCAGGCAGACAAGCAGACAGTCAGGCAGGCAGGCAGGCAGGCAGGCAGGCAGACAGGCAGACAGGTAGGCAGACAGGCAGACAGGCAGGCAGGCAGGCAGACAGGCAGACAGGCAGATAAACAGGCAGGCAGACAGACAGGCAGGCAGATAGACAGACAGATAGACAGGCAGGCACGCAGGCAGATAGACAGATGGGCAGACAGGACAGGACAGCAGTGTGTATGCTAGGCTTTAGAGTACTTGCCTAGTACACATGAAACCCTGGGTTGGATCCCCAGAACCACCTGAACCTGGCATGGCAGCACACACCTATAATCCCAGCATTTAGGAGGCGAAGGTCACATGGAAAGTTCTAAGTCATCCTTGACCATGTTGCTAGTTGCAGGCCCGTGAGTACCACATACAAAGCTGGCCCAATCCAAACCAAGGCTGTGTCATCGCTCAACAGATAAAGGCGCTTGCCATATAAGCCTGATGTCCAGGAGTATGGTCCTTGGAACCCAGTTAAAGATGGAGGGAGAGAAATGACCACAGAACTGTCCTCTGACTGTCACAGGTACACAGTGACATGGTGGACAAGTACATGAAACCCAGGTTAACAATAAACAGAATAATTTAGAAAGAAGGGAAAGTCAATGTTTGATTTTTAAATTTTTGTTTATTTTTATTTCCTGAATATGGGTGCTTTGCCTGAATGCATGTGTGTGTGTGTCACATACACACATGCATTGTGAACAGAGCGCAGAAGATGGCGGAGGATCTAGTGGCACTGGTATTATAGGTGAGCTGCCGTGTGGGTGCCGGTAGCTGAACCCAGGTCCTCTGGAGGACCAGCTAGTACTTTTAACCCCTGAGCCATCTCTCCGGTCCTAATGTTCCATGTCTTACTACCCTTCTCCCCTCTCAGCCATCCCACATCTCCACAGCTATGACCTCCCATGATTCCTAAGGAAATGCCTGACAAAAGCATGGAAAGGTTGGCTTTGGCCTGTTTCCTGGTGCTCCAGTAGAGTACCCGGGAGGAGATGACTTGTAAATAGTTGACAAGTCTCTGCCTTGTGGTTTTAGAGACTGGGGAGTCTAGGAACAAGGAAGCAGCACCTTCTTGTGCCAGGAGGGCACCATGTGGCAGATTGGCAATCATGCAAGCTCAGGTCTCTCTTCCTCTACTTGCAAAGCCACAAAAGCCATTAGGGGGCTCCACCCACGAGTTCATCTAATCCTAATGACTTCCCAAAGGACCCGCCTTCAAGTGCTATTAACTGAAATTTAGTGGCTGATTTGTTGACACTGGGATATTTTAAATTTTATTTGTTTGTTTATGTCTCACCAAGTATATTTCTGTATATGACATGTGTGTGGGATATATGCGTGAATTTAAGAGCATAGCCCATAAAATGCATGTGGACCTCAGAGGACAGCTCTTGACAAGTTGTCACCTTGGCGGTTATTTATTTCAGGAGCAGCAACAGAGACAGCAGAGTTCCATTGGAAAATATCAAATGTCTTACCAAATTTCAGGGCTATGGTTTAGCTGGAGTGTGGCAGCCACATGATTCCCCTGGAAAACAGTAGTTTTTAAACTGGGATCTCCAGCAGGCTAGAAGCTGCCAGTCTTCTAAGGACCCCGATGGACATTTCTTGGATGACTTGGAAAATCCAAGATCATACAGATTGATCATGCTGGACATGTGTGTGCGCACCCATAATCCCAGATCTCAGGATCAGGAATGTTGTGCTGTTTCTCAAGGCCAGGGTTTCGCAGAACAGCTCCGGGCCAGATGCTGCATGTGGAAGGCAGGAGGAATCTCTTTCTCAGGGTTTCTTCAGAGCTATGGCTTCAGCTTACAGCTGGGTTGGTAACACAGGCATAATGTTCATGTCCACAAAAACCTTTACATCCATCATTGTCTTACTGGATCCACTTAGAATTTTATGAACTAAGGTTTTGTTTTTTTGTTTGTTTGGTTTTTTTTTTTTTTTTTTTGATTCTCATAAAAGAAACAAAAAGCCAGGCATGGTGGTGGCAGAGCCACAGGACGTGGGAAACAACAGAGGATCTAGAGTTCAAAGCTACTCTGAACAGAAACGCAGGCTGGGCTCTATAAGACGCTCTCTCATAATGAGAGTGAAGGGAAAGGCAGAGAGGTTAGGAGATGGCTCTGCAGGTAAAAGCACTGGCTGCCAAGCCTGACGACCTGAGGTCCGTTCCTAGAATACACAGGCAGAAGGAGAGGATGGACTCTGGGAAGTAGTCTCTGACCTCAGGAGGCTCGCCACAACACACACATTCATTCACAAGAAAGGAAAGAGAGGGAGGGTGGGAGGGAGGGAGATAGGAGGAGGGACAGAGGGAGGGAGGGAGGAAGGAGGAGGGAGAGAAGGAGGGGGAGGGAGGAAAGGAGGGAGGGAGGAAAAAGAGTGAAAGGGGGAGGGAAGGTTGTGGGAGGGGGAGGAAGAAAGAAAGGAAGGAGGGAGAGAGGAAGGGAAGAAGGGAGGGGGAAGGGAGAAAGGGAAGGAGAGAGGGAAGGAGGAGGAAAGAAACACAAAGTCGTGGGTTCAATCCCTAGCACTGCCTAAGCCACGTAGAAGGAAGGAAGGGAGGGAGGGAGGAAGCAGCGAGCTCCCTGTAGCTCACTCTCCAGATACAATCTGTCTCTGACTGTAATCAATAGGAACACTACGACTCTGGTTTGCAAACGAGAAAACTAAGATTTAAGAAAAACAAACACCTTACCCATAACGACACAGCCAGTAAGTGAAATGTTCCCTCTAACGCAAGTCCATATGCTCTAGTTAGTCCAATGCCTTTTAACCTGCATGGTGGTGCTCGCCCCGCCTGCCTGCGCTGGGGGGGTGTGAACAGGAGGAGCCCACAAGCTTGCTGCTGGCCAGCAGCGTCCTAACCCGCAAATCCCAGATTCGGTGACATGTGTTCATCAGAAGAACACATCTGATGTTGATCTCTGGCAAGCCCTGGGTACACACACACACACACAAACACAATACTTGAACAGGCATGCATTGGGCTTTAAGCTTTAAGTCGAGTTTTCTATTGCCCCTCCACACTTTTTCGTGCATGGAAGCAGGGAGTAGGAATTTGAGAATGACCTAGGGTGGCTAATTTATATATAAAATGTCATCTTGCCTGACCAGAGAATTCCCATGTGGGAGGTAAAGTGCACTCTTTAATTTAAAAGCCCTTGGGTTAGACAGCGGATACCCATCTGCAGGATTAACATGACCGAGCCCACTGCTGTCACCATGTCCTTCTCTGTGCCCCTTGTGGAGTAAAAGGAGATGCTTCAAGGACACAGGCTGGGGTCCTGCTGGTGTTCTCCAGGATGCTGTGCTGCCACACCTGGGGCTTCTATGCTAAGATCCCAGGCCTGTGATTCGCTCTTAGGATCTCACCCGCTTCAACCAAGGAAAAAAAGAAGGAGAAGAAGAGAAAGAAGGAGGAGGAAGAAGAGGATGAGGAGGAGGAGGATGAGGAGGAGGAGGAGGAGGAGGAGGAGGAGGAGGAGGAGGAGGAGGAAGAGGAGGAGGAGGAGGAGGAGGAGGAGGAGGAGGAGGAGGAAGAGGAGGAGGAGGAGGAGGAGGAGGAGGAGGAGAAGAAGAAGAAGAAGAAGAAGAAGAAGAAGAAGAAGAAGAAGAAGAAGAAGAAGAAGAAGAAGAAGAAGAAGAAGAAGAAGAAGAAGAAGAAGAAGAAGAGGAGAAAGGCAGCCACAACTTCACATCTCTAACCCTAGCATTTAGGAGGCTGAGACAGAGGGAGGCTGAGGCCAGCCCAGGCTACAGAAAGTAAGATCCTACCTTGAAAAACAAAACAAACACAAAGCATCAACAAAGCATCTACAGCAAAAAGATAGAAAATTGAAACTATTGCCGAAGGTAGAACAGCACTGCCTGCCATCTCTGTACCCTTCCTTGGTTAACCAGGGAGTTCAAAGTCAGACTGTGGAGAGAGAAAGAAGAAAGACAATGTAGCAGTCTTTTGTTGTTGCTAAACTTATTTCACGGACATTGGTTTTGCAATTCAGTATTTCTCAAGATCACATTTGACTGGTGGCTGGTGTTGACTAATTGACATCCCTCTGTGTCTGCAGGTTCCTAATCTCACCAGAACCCACTCATGGGGGAAAAAGTGTTAGTCCAAGTTCTGCTCAAGAGGTTGGGAAGAATAAGGAGGAATCACTGGCAAATCACCAAAAAAATAATTTCTTTTTATTTGGGTTGCTACTGTTCTAAGGATCAGGGTAGGAAAGTGAACCAATGGGTTTTCTGGTCATTTTTTTTTCTTTTTTCTCTTGTTTGTTTCCGTTTGTTTTTTTGTGAAGCAGGTTCTCTAGACCAAACTAGCCTTGAACTTTGTGGCGTGACAAAACTTTTCTTGGAGAGATGCAACACGCCCCATTGAGTGAGCCCATGATGGGCCAGAGTACGAATACTGCCAAAGTGCAACTTGGTGAACCAATGAGTTTTATGGGGGAAACTTACAGGAGCAGAAATGACTCAGTGACAGCTGCATCACCTAAGCCCATCCCAGCACAGGTGACAGCTCGTAAAAGCCGGGAACCTGGAGCGCATTGCACACCCTGTAAGTGGCTCAACCAGTTGGAATCCCTTCCAAGTGACTCGGTTGGTGTCAATCTCTTCCAGAAGCTGCTCTGGTGTCAGAGTCTTTGCAGCTTGGTTTGCCTCAGAGGGACTCTCAGAAAACAAACAACACAACTCATTATTCTGTGTAGTCAAGGATGTCCCTCTGCAAGTAAAAGACAACAGTCCTAGAGTTAAGGCCGCCCACAGCAATGGGAGCAGACACGAAAACATTTGTGCATTCTGGTGACAACCTATAGCCTTTTTTCCTAGAAAGAATATTTTTTGAGACATCAGCTTGCTCTGCAGCAGAACAACTGTGACTGATATATCATGAGCATTAACCTAGCAGTTCGAATCTCTCTAGGTGGTAGGGAGACCAGACTCTGCATACAGCTTGAGTAAGCACTGGACTCCCCTGTAATTACATTGTAGACACAAGCTTGCCTTTCAAGAAAAAGGGGAGAAGACACCTTTCATCTTGTGAATAGAGAGGACATTGGGAAGCAAAGACTAAGAGGTTTTTAACTCATTCTAGACTGTTCATTATGTATAAAATGGAGGGGTTGCAGGTAGTCTTTCTAAAGGGTACCACCTATGAAGCCTCTCCTGAAATGCAAACTCCAGACCTAGACCTTCACGCTAGTCTGTTGGTGACTTGAGTGTCAGTATTAGCTTGGCTGTGATGGGGAGATAGACTTATCTTTGCAACCCTCATTTTCCCACCTGTGAAAAGGAAGTCATTGCAGTCCCTTTAGGCTAAGATAAGGACGTGGGAAAGTGGTGGATGCCATTTTAAAAAGCATGGCCCAAGACGTTATAGAGCTATCATTATTATACTCTGCTATTTAATTTTTCTGGGTGGAGATGCAGCCATCAGCGGGCGTAGCCCTCCATCGCATGGTGAAGCCCTATCTTTAAGATGTTAAAAGGACTCTGAAGATGAAAGGGGAGCTTCCATGTTTCTTTGCCCAGGGTCTGGTCTCACCCAGATCAAGTGGCACGAGGGGGCTGTGATCTCCTCTTCCTAAGTTTTACTTTAAAAAGTTCACACAGTACGGCCCAGCAGGTAAAGGTGCTTGCTGCCAAACCTGATCAGCTAAGTAATCTGGTCACCAGAGTTCAATCCCAGGAACCCTCATGGGGAAAGGAGAACCAGCTCCCACAGATTACCCTCTGACCTTCACATAACTGACATGGCTTCTTTGAAAAGATGCTTTGTGGACTGGAGGTATAGTGATAGAGTTTACTTGGCATGCTCAAGATCCTAGGTTTAGATACATAGGCACCCCCTACACACACACACAAACACACACACAAACATGCACGCGCACATGCAGTTCCATGTAGCTAATATGTAATCAGAGACGTTATTAAACTCAGAATGGAGCCAGAGAGCTGACCTTCAAATGGAGCTCAGAGCTACAGGGGTTTCTGAGACAAAGGGAGGAAATAGTCTATGAAAGGTTAGGGACTGGAAGTAACATCAAACAGTGACTGTTATACAGATGAACTCTCCCAGGGACAGTCACCTGTGGTCATCTGTCTAGATCAAGTGTCCTCTTCCATGGGGGTGGGGGGTAAAGTTCCTTCTAGGAAGAAAGAGGGGGCAAGGTTGTACCTGCACTGGCTACTGATGCATAATAGATACAAAGTTCTCTTATAAAAGGTTAGTTTTTCAGAACTCTTTTTTTTCTATGACTGCTGAGCATGGTTTCTCTGAATATCCAGAGGAATGTATTTGAGGATGTATGTTTTATTCTCCCACTAGAGATGGGCTGTTTTGAGATGGGTTTCAGGCTGGCCTCAAACTCACTTTGTAACCAAGGATAACCTTGATCTTGCCTCCCAATGCTGGGATTAAAGGTATGTGCCACCACTGCCCAGCTTCGAATAAGGTTTTGGTTTTTTAAATTATTTTATTTTATTTTGGTTTTGGTTTTTCGAGGCAGGGTTTCTCTGTGTAGCCCTGGCTGTCCTGGAACTCACTCTGTAGACCAGGCTGGCCTCGAACTCAGAAATCCGCCTGCCTCTGCCTCCCAGAGTGCCGGGATTAAAGGTGTGCGCCACCACTGTCCAGCTTTGAATAAGGCTTTCTTTCTTTCTTTCTTTCTTTCTTTCTTTCTTTCTTTCTTTCTTTCTTTCTTTCTTTCTTTCTTTCTTTCTTTCTTTCTTTCTTTCTTTCTTTTCTTCCTTCCTTCCTTCCTTCCTTCCTTCCTTCCTTCCTTCCTTCCTTCCTTCCTTCCTTCTTTCCTTCTTTCTTTAAATGATCTCTCTAGAGATAAAGCTAACATCAACATATGGAGATTGTTGTGAGGTTATATAATATTTATTTTAACCAATTGATCAGCTGATGGATAGTTTTTCATTCTTTTCCTATAAGTTTTAAAATTTTAATGTTTTTACTTAGCATGTGTGTGGCAATGGCTCGTGTATCAATATCAGAGGATCACCTGTGAGATCATTTCTCTCCTTCTCCCACTGGGTTATGAGAAATGGACTTCAGATCATCAAGCCAGTGCCTTTTCCCCCTGAGCCATCTGGTGGCTCTTTTTATTTTTTATTTTATTTTATCTGTCTGTCTATCTATCTATCTATCTATCTATTTAATTTATTTATTTTTGGTTTTTTTTGGATTTGGTTTTTTCAAGACAGGGTTTCTCTGTATAGCCCTGGCTGTCCTGGAACTCACTTTGTAGGCCAGGCTGGCCTCGAACTCAGAAATCCGCTTGCCTCTACCTCCCAGAGTGCTGGGTTTACAGGCGTGCGCCACCACCGTCCGGCTTCTATTTTTATTTTTGTAGGACTGGGGCAATGTCCAGCAGGCTAAGCTAGTACTCTCTGGTTGTTATAAATAATGGCACTGGCTGGTGGTCCACACTGTAAGCCCTGCACCCTAGCACTGGGGAAGCTGAGGCAGAAAGAGCGAGTTCAAGGCTTGCGTGGACCATTTACCTAGACATTAAAATACTTAAGGAAAAAACAAACTCATTGTGCCTTTTATACACAACAAATTTCCCTCTTTTCCAGGGGATAGTTCAACAAACTCAGACAGACAAACAAACAATTGGACAATCCACCTTGGCCCCAGTAGAGGTTTCAAACAGTTCCTGGGGTTGGAGAGATGCCTAACTGTTTAGAGCACTTGTTCATCCAGAGGACTAGAGTTCCTAGCAGCTGCTTTGGAGAGCTCTCAACGGCCTGGAACTTCAGCTCCATGGGGTCTAGAACCTTCTTCTCCTCAGGCATCTGCACACACATTTAACTACATAATAAATTAAACATTTAAAACAGTTCCTGGTGTTTGCCTTCTGCCTCAGCCTATTATATTTTGTCACAAGGCTCTATCTTCTTATGGCTACGAGAGCTATTAATGTAACCATTTCTTTATTCTTTGTAATTGTCTTTCATGCTTTCATTTGCTTTTCGGTGCTGGGGACTGACCTCTGGGCCTCGTGCAAGCTAGGCAGCCTCTGTACCTCTGAGCTGTATACACAGCCTCTTTGTACTGAAAACAAATATATTATAAAGCTCGAATATATACGTGGTGGGAGTAGTAACAATGTATTGTTAACATTCATATAATTTTTTTATGGAATACAGAAGACCCTGTCTCAAAAAAAACAACAACAACAAAAGAAAGGAAAAGGAAAGGAAAGACAGACAGGCAGGCAGACAGACAGACACATTATTCTTCCCTTCCTGGTACAGGAGAAGAGAAAGGTTTCATAAGTAGAAACTTCCTTTGTGTCTATTGTGTTGCTAGGGATTGAACCGACAGATCTGCACATGCTAAGGACATGCATGCTGCAGCCCTAGGCTACAGCCCAGTCCTAGGAAAAGAGAAATATACACTCTATTTTTAGACACTCCCTTGAGTGGTGTTGCTCTTCAGTTGCCTTCAGCTCAAAATAATCTTCATACCAGAGTGGCATATTTTAGAGCAGCATATTTTAGAGCGGCATATTCTGGAGCGAACGCCTCATCCCTCTTAGAAGCATGTTAGAAATAGTAAGCCTGCCTAATTTCTTTAGAAACGGCCCCATTTCCTCCTGCTCCCTCCATCTTCACATTGAAAAGGAGGAGGTACGCTCTTGACAACATCAGCCAATAAGCTGCAAAGGCCAAGAACCTGGAGTTGCGTTTCCCAGTGGCCAACCAGAAGCCATCCTCCGCACTGTAGGCTGGTGTCATCAACAAGGGAAGTTAGCCAAGCTCCGGCCAGAGCTTGTTTGTCTGCCCCTGTTCCGTGCTCTTGCGTCACAGCCCCCATCCACTGGCCCATAACAGTTCTGCATGACATGTCCTGACTCTTTCCAAATTCCTGGTAGAGAAAGGCTTACTTCCTCAATTATGTTCAAGCCCTCGGCTAAAGACATGTATCATCAATTCTTCTATAACAATTCTAAATGTTTCAGCAGGGGGCTGAGAGTGTGATTGAGAGCCTGGGTGACTGGGTAGTGTTATTTATTTATTTGCTTTAATTGGTTTTCTTGTTTAGTTAGTATGGTTTTTCAAGATGGTTTCTCTGTATATCCCTCGCTGTCCTGAAACTCACTCTGTAGACCAGGCTGGCCTCGAACTCAGAGATCCGCCTGCCTCTGCCTCCCCAGTGCTGGGATGAAAGGCGTGTTGAAAGTGCTGCTTCTCATCCCAGTATCGAGGAGGCAGAGGCAGGCGGATCACTGTGAATCTGATGCCTGTTTAGTCTCCGTGGTGAGTTCCAGGTCAGCCGTGATGATCTCCTTATACAGTCTAGACTATCCTCTGGCTCCTCCACCTGCGGTAGTCTCCTGATTGCTGGGATTACGTACAAATGCTACCATATCTGGCTTTTCGAGAACTGCTTTTCTTTATTTTCCTCTTGCCTCCCTGCTTCTCCCTCCTTCTCTTTCTTCTCTGTGCTGGCATTTGAATCTAGACCGTTACGTATGTTTTTTTGTTGTTATTGTTTTTGGTTTTGGTTTTTTGGATTTGGTTTTTTTTTTTTTGTTTTTGTTTTTGTTTTTTTCGAGGCAGGGTTTCTCTGTGTAGCCTTGGCTGTCCTGGAACTAACTCTGTAGACCAGGCTGGCCTCGAACTCAGAAATCCGCCTGCCTCTGCCTCCCAGAGTGCTGGGATTACCACTGCCTAGCCCATATGTTAAGCACACACTGTATCTCAGCACACACTCAATGCCCCCGTGACCCCATGGTCTCATTCCTAATTCTTCCCAGTTTTATATTCCATGTGCACATGACTCGCACTTTGTGTTTGCAAGTGACCGTCTTTCTCCCCCCTCAGACAAAAAGCTACCACCTCCTCTGAAGCCTTCCTAGACCGAATCTTATCACGTTCTTCTGATCTTTATATTTTGACAGACGCTTAAAGGACTTATTGATCTGCTAATTACAGACCATCTGCCATTATGATATAATTTGCCCAGCTAAATTACAAGGTTCTGGAAGGCAGGTGCCAATTTGACACGTCTTTTATGTCTTGCCCGGTTTCCCCTGTTCTCTGGATGTAATGAGGTGTCAGCCCTTGAGATTCGGAAAGAAGTGGGGCTCCTGTCACACAGGGATTCACAGCAGCTGAGCAAAGCATCCCTGCTGGCCCGCCTCTCCGCCAGGATCGCAGCTTGCATGTGGGTGATTACGATGCTCAATTCCAGCAGTGCCTGGGCAGCCTTCACAGACTCTGTAGCCACAGTGATCCCACTCCTTGTAAAAAGGCAGCATTGGGCTGGGGAGACGGCTCAGCAGTTAAGAGCACTGACTGCTCTTCCAGAGGTCCTGAGTTCAAACCCAGCAGCCACATGGTGGCTCACGACCATCTGTAATGGAGCCCAATGCCCTCTTCAGGCGTGTCTGAAGACAGCTAGCTACAGCGTACTCACACACATGAAATAAATAAGTAAAAAGGCAGCTTGAACTCTCAGGAAATGCTTGTCTTCAGCAAAACTCGCCTGTTCAGCCGGGTGGTGATGGCACATACCTTTAGTCTCAGCACTCGAGAGGCAGAGGAAGGTGGATCTTTGAGGCCAGCCTGGTCTACAGAGTGAGTTCCAGGACAGCCAGGGCCTCACAAAAAGAAAACCTGCCTTGGAAAAACTAAAACCAAACCAAACAACCAAACCAAAACCAAACCAAACCACACCACAGCACACCAAATCATACCAAACCACACCATACCACACCACACCACACCAACCCAAACCACACCAAACCACACCAAATCATACCACACCACACCAAACCACACCACACCACACAACATCACACCACATCAAACCACACCACACCAAATCACACAATACCACACCAAACCACACCAAACCACACCACACCACATCAAACCAATCCAAACGACACACCACACCAAGACAAGACAAGCCAAACCACACCACACCAAACCAAACTACACCACACCAAACCAAACCAAACCACACCACACCATACCACACCAAACCACAGCATACCACACCACACCAAACCACACCACACCACACCATACCAAACCACACCACACCACACCACACCACACCAAACCACACCACACACCACACCACACCAAACCAAACCAAAGCAAACCAAACCAAACCCTTGTCTGTTCACCAGAAGCCGTTGGCCTAAGATAGACTTTGTGGATGGTGGCGTCTACCTGAGGACCCTATGTGCTTCACAGCTGTCTCTGTCAGTAAATGCCCTGTTCTGAGAATGGGCCATGACTCTGACAAATATCCCAGGACAACAAACAAACAAACAAACAAACAAACAATTTAGAATCACCCTACCTGGCCAACATCGGGGCTGGAGAGCTAGCAGCCTTTAGCAGGTGCAGGTGAACTTGGAGAAAGCAATTGACAGCAGAAGAACCTGTCAGTAAAGTACTGGAAAGCCAGGCTGAGGGAGCACACAACTGTAAGTCTAGCACTCATAGAGCGGGACTGTACGATCCAGGGGACCCTTTCTATGAATGAGCAAACCAACAGACATTGGGAAGCTCAGTTCCCTGGTTAACTGAATGTGTCTGTGTGCCTGTGAGCCACAGCTCTCATGTGGAGGGCAGAGGAGGAGGAAGCCGAGGCCGTGGAGCTTGGCCGCAAGCACCTTTACCTACTGAGCCATCTCGCTGACCCTTTCACCCAATCTGAAGAGCAAATAGTTCTCATCCCTTCACACTGACGCAACCTCTCTTGCATCAGACATTAAGTCAATACCTAGTAAACCATTTGTGGGCGGCAGAAACCTGGATTTTTTTCTTTGAGGCTGGCTGACTCTTTCCCCTAAGTGACTGGGCCCCACAGACAAGGTACACAGTGGTTCGAAGGTGACCTCAGGTGTGAAGATAATTCTGTCATTCCTGGCTGAACACACTGCCCTTTGGTCAGGGTCACTGGGAAGTTTATGAGGTGTCAGTGAGCTCCTACAGATCAAAGTGCTAGAATAGTGTCTAGTGTAAGAGCTCAAGTAATATTCAGTGAAGGCCAGGAGGCCTTCCTTAGGGATAATGTTTCTGAACTAAAAAAAAACAAAAAACAAAAAATAAAAAACAAAAAACAAAAGAAAAAGAAAAAACAGAGCAACTACTTTACGTTTCCCCCTTTCTATAGGATGCCTTCAATTTTGCCTGAATAAACTGGTACTGGCTTGGAAACAGTGTCAAGTGGGTAGAGTACTTACCTGGAAATATGAGATGTCAGCAGTCTGATCCCAAGCCCCACACAGAGGGAGCATGGTGATACCCACTCGTGATCCCAGCACTTGGAGGTGAAGATAGCGGGATCAGAAGTTCACAGTTCCTAGGCGTAGCAGCTCACACCTTTAATCCCAGCACTCAGGAGGTAGAGGCAGGCAGGTCTCTGTGAGTTTGAGGCCAGCCTGGTCTACAGAGTGAGTTCCAGGACAGCTAGAGTTACATAGTGAGATGCTTAGGGGTGGGAGAAGAAGGAAGAGGAGGAGGAGGAAGAGGAAGAAGAGGAGGAAGAGGAAGAGGAAGAAGAGGGGAAGAAGGAGGAAGGGGAGGTAGAGGAAGGGGGGAAGAGTAAGAGGAGGAATCCAGGGTTATCTTTAACTATCTGATGAGTCTGAGGCCAGGCTAGACCCAGTCAGACCCAGTCTCAATAAGAAAGCACTTAACTAATCAAAGTGTGTTTATCCGAGGGTGTTTACCTAGTAAAATTTGATGAATGGACCCTCAGGACTTTTAATTTCAGATGACTTTTGAGAATCCTTTACATTTGTCAAAATAACCCAGGTGTCGGTGCTGTTTTGCTTTCTGAGAGAAGCTGGGATTCTGCTTGTCATGAGTCTTTTCTGTTGGCCTTCTTTTCAGCTGTGACCCAGGGTGGGGATCGGTGAGTGGAATTACCAGAGAGCATCTTAGAGCCCAGTGGGCTAGTATGGGGCTGGGCGTTTTAAATTTAGGAAGCTATAACTTATGCAAAGTGTGTGTGTGCACATGTGTGCATGTGTCCGTGCGTCCGTGTGTGTGTGTGTGTGTGTGTGTTTGTTATATACAAGTGCATTGGACATATGTGTTCAGGTGTATGTATGCATGGAGACCAGAAGTCAATATAAGACATACATATATGTGTGTGTGTGTGTGTACATGTGTACATGTGTACATATGTATGTATATATGTATGTATGTATATGTATATAATGTTTATGTAATTACAATGATTATTATTTTTAATATCATCATTATTATTTTGGAGCAGGGTCTTCCTATATTGCACTGACTGTGCTGTAACTCACTATGTAGACCAGGCTGTCCTCAATCTCATAGAGATCCACCTGCTTCTGGGTCCTGACTGCTGCTATTAAAGGTGTGTGCCACCGTGACCAATGAGAACACCCTATTTTGGGGGTGGGGGACACTGATCTCTTGATAAACCCGAAGCTCACTGATGTAACTAGACTGACTGGCCAGCGAATCATCAGGGCCTCCTGTCTCAGCCCCCAAGTCCTGGGATTACAGGTGCCGTCTGTCACACTTGGCTTTTTATGTGTGCTCTGGGGAACTGAACTCAGAGCCTCATGCTTACACAGCAAGCACTTGGCTCAGAGTCATCTCCTCAGCCCAAATGCTTCAAAGATACTATACTGTGTGTGTGCATGTGCGCGTGTGCATGTGTGTGTGTGTGCCTGCTTGTCTGTATGTGCACCCCATGACTACAGTGCCCAAGGAGGTCAGAAAAGGGGCTCAGTTCTCTAAGCTGGAGTCACAGGCAGTTGTGAACCACTCAGTGTGCATGCGGGGAACCAAACCCAGCCCCTCTGCAGGAGCGGTCAGGGCTCCTAACTGCTGAGCCATCTCTCCAGGTCCCTTACACTCATTTCTAGTCTGGAATAATTTTGCTCTTTTTCTGTTTATATTTCCTTGGGGAAATGAACCGTCAGATACAGAAGTGCTGATTTTCCTTTTTTTTCTTTATATGTTGGAATCCCACAGTGCCCAGATCAAGATCATACCTGAGTTGTACCCAGCTGGACCTTCTTGAAGCCATTCTCATAGGGACAGCCATTTGTGTGTTGTATTTTTTCACATAGTTGTGGGAATCTTCTTCACTGCCTTGATGTAAGTTTGAGACTTGTGGTGGTTTGAATAGCAATGGTGGTTTGAATGGCCCCCATGGGCTCACAGGTCATTAGGGAGTGGCACTACTTGAAAGGGATTAGGAGGTGTGGCCTTGTTGGAGGAAGTATGTCATTAGGGGTTTCAAATGCTCAATCCTGGTTAAGCGTCTCTCTCTTCCCGTGGCCTGCCAATCCAGATGTAGACCTCTCGGCTCTCTCTCCAGCACCATGTCTGCCTCTCTGCCACCCTGTATCCAGCCATGAAGATAATGGATTAAACCTCTGAACTGTAAGCCAGCCCCCAATTAAATGCTTTCCTTTATAAGAGTTTCTGTGGTTGTGGTGTCTGGTATAGCAATAGAACATTATATGTATGTATGTATGTATGTATGCATGCAGTTTGAATATTCTCATTCCCATCCTTCTTTCTCTCTCCTATTATTATATTTCTATTACTGTGACAAAGCACCATGACCAAGGAAACTTATAAAGAAAACGTTTAATTGGGCTTATGGTTTCAGAGAGTTAAGAGTCTACATGGTGGAGTAAAGGCAGGGTGGCAAGCACAGGTGAGAATTTACATCTTCATCCACAGGCAAAAGGCAGAGAGGGAGGTTGGAAGGGGAGGGAGGGAGAGAGAGCAAGTGTGAGCACCTGCACACACATACACATGCACGCACGCACGCACGCACGCACACACGCACACGCACACACACACACACAGACACGCACACAGGGAATGATGCAACATTAAAGCCTACCCCGTGACACACCTCCTCCAACAAGGCCACACCTCTAATCCTTCCTAAACAGTTCCACCAACTGGGGACAAAGTATTCAAGCCTGGGGCATGTGGGGGACTCTCTCACTCGAACCGTCACCACATCCATGTGCCATACGCATGCTTGGTGCTCAAAGAAGCCAGGAGAGTGAGTCAGACCCCCTGGACCTTGAGTTCTAGATGGTTTGTGAGCCACCATACTTGGGATTGAACCAGAGCACTCTTTTTTTTTTTTTTTTTTTTTTTTTTTTGGTTTTTTGGATTTGTTTTTTTCGAGACAGGGTTTCTCTGTGTAGCCCTGGCTGTCCTTGAACTCACTTTGTAGACCAGGCTGGCCTCGAACTCAGAAATCTGCCTGCCTCTGCCTCCCAGAGTGCTGGGATTACAGGCGTGCGCCACCACTGCCTGGCTGAACCAGAACGCTCTTAAGAGCAGTGAGTGTTTTTCCCACGGAGACATTTCTCCAGCTCCCTATTTGGTTTCTGTATCTTTTGAAGGCGAAGAGGAATTTATCGGGTGATGAGTTATCATCTAGAGCTGTGCGGTATGAGTGGGAAGACAACTGATCAAGCACTCAGGTGCGTGCTTTCCCTGGGCTGAGTCTCACTTGGTGATGAGGAAATGCAGAAGCTGTAGTAGGATCTACTGGACTAGGGTACCAGAGTGTGGGCATCAATTTGAAAACGTCTCAGTTTAACATGAGAAAGTCTCTCCTCCTCCTCTTCTCCTCCTCCTCATCCTCTTTTCCTCCTCCTCCTCCTTCTCATCCTCTTCTTCTTCTCCTCCTCCTTCTTTCTTCTCCTCTCCCTCTTCTTCTTCCTCCTCCTTCCTCTCCTTTCTTCCTCTCATCCTCCTCCTTCTTCCTCTTCTTCTTCCTTTCCTTCTTTTCCTCTTCCTCTTCTTCTTCTTCTTCCTCTTCCTCCTCCATTTTGTACTATCAACCTAGGTGGCCCCAGCCTTACAGGCAGCACATGATCTTTTGAGGTCCTGAGATTGTGCAAATATGGGGCTGGGGCTTCTGTGTTCACGTGCTGCCGTGACCTGATCTGTTGTGTGTCAGGCGCTAAGTTCTTCACGCCTCACTGACTTAATCTCTGGAAGAATGCTACAATGTGAGTGGTGTTATTTTCCTACTTTCTAAATGTGGAACGGGGTTTTACTGAAGTTAGACAACTTACTGTGGGTCACTCCATCTCATCCATCACAGATTTGAACCCGGGCCTTCTGATTCCCACGCCTACACAGTTAACCAGCAAACACCCCGCCTTCCACCTACATTGTTCCCTTTGCCATGAACACAATGAAAGTTACCTGAGTGACAGCCACAACCATGGGGACAGATCAAAGTGAGGAGACATTAATTGCACCAGAAAGGCTATCCTAAGTGATTTTCTTCTGGCCCTCAAGCAATTAACCTCCATTTAAAAAAACATTTTTATTTTTAGCAATATATACATGTATGCATTGTGGAGGTGTGCACATGTATGTGTAGGTGCCTTTGAAGGCCAGGAGCGAGCCAGATGGCCTGGAGCTGCACCTACAGTCAGTTGTGAGCTGCCTGATATGGGTGCTGGGAAGGGTACTCAAGTTCTCTGCAAGGACACTATATGCTCCTAACCATAACGTTTTCTTTTTAGGTTTGTCTGTGCTAGAAATTGTTATTATTGTTCGCTGTTTGAGACAAAAATTGCTGTACAGTCCTTACTGGCCTGGAACCCAGTATACAGACTACACTTGCCTTAAACTTATGTGACCTTCTGGTCTCTGTGTCAGAGAGCTAGTGTAACGGGGACAGGTTACCACACCCAGCTCTTTCCTGAAATTAAAAAAGATTTAAAAGTATTGTTATTTATGTATATATGTGTGCCATGTTTATGTATGTACATGTGTGTGTGTGTGTGTGTGTGTGTGTGTGTGTCTGTCTATCTGTCTGTCTGTCAAGACCAGAAGGAGGTAACAGATCCCTTAAGTTGGAGTTACAGAAAGTTCTGAGTGGCTTGAGACAGGTGCTAGGTTTAGAAACTGTGTCCTTGTAAGAATAGCAAATGCTCTTGACTACTGAAGTATCTCTGAATCTCCTTCTGAGGGTTTTGTTTGTTTGTTTTTGTTTTTTAGATTTGTTTTTTTTCGAGACAGGGTTTTTCTGTATAGCTCTGGCTGTCCTGGAATACACTCTGTAGACCAGGCTGGCCTCGAACTCAGAAATCTGCCTGCCTCTGCCTCCCAGAGTGCTGGGATTACAGGCGTGCGCCACCACCGCCCGGTCCCTTCTGAGGTTTTAAGAGAAAATTTGGCTCATCCGTTTTTCTTTATTTTGAGATGGGGTTCTCATTATTTTGGCCAATCTGACTTTAAACACCAGAGTTTAAGCAATCCTCCTGCCTCAAGGATTTTTGAGTAGCAGGGACTACGGGTGTGTGTTACTATGCTGGGCTAAGAACACACATTGTCTCACATGACAAACCCTGAGTAGGGCGGTTTCAGAGCTTGTTAATAAAAGACCCAAGAAGTTCCTTTAATCATTCGCAAGATCCATGGCATCATTTATGTCCACAATTTGGCTCAGAATCCCCAGGTATGGAGTCCAGAGGGGTGTCCTTCTTCAAGGTGATAAAATGGTTCCCAAAAGCTATCCAGCGAGATCTTTCTCCTGAGTTAGTGTCTCAATAGTTGTCTCTGTGTGGTCAGCCCACACTGAAAGCTGTCCGTGGTAGAGAAGGCAGTCATGACTGACTGGCCTTCAGCCAAACCCCCGAGCAGCCACTGAACCTTTTATCCAAGGATAAAGAGTTTAGCGAGCAAAAAAGAAATGAGTAAAAGATTCTGAGCAGACACCAAGGTCCAATAGTTTTAGGGCAAAAAGACTCACGTTCGCTTGGCCCCATTCTGTCAAGGGTTTTATGAGATTTCTCTCACTTAATCCTTAGAGTAAGCAAAAGAGAATAAAATGGGAACATGGTTGTTCCCATTTTACTGAAGACAAATCTTTGTCACAGAGTAGCTACTTAACATTAAAAGTCACACAAGAGCGTGGCATGGTAATTCCAGTACTCAGGAGGCAGAGGCGGGTGGACCTCTGTGAGTTCGAGGCCAGCCTGGTCTACATAGTTATGCTGAGTTCAAGGGCTACATGGTGAGACCCCTGTCACCAGAAGGGGGAAAGTCATAAAAGAACAGGCAATAGGGACTGGAGAGAGGCTTGGCAATTAAGAGCTCTGGCTACAGAGAACCTGGGTTGGGTTCAAATCCCGGGACCTATGTGTTGGCTCACTGTTGCCTATAACTCCATTTCTGGGAGATCTGACACCCTGTTCTTGCCTTGGGGGGTATCAGGCACATAAGTAGTGTCCAGACATGGATGCAGGCAAAATACACATAACATGCAATGAAACAAAACCGATAAGCAAGAGTGCTGTCTTTCCAGCGCTTGTCTGTCTGTCCTGCAGGCCCTCCTCCTTCATGTCACACGGGCACCAGTGAAAGAGTCATGGTCCATGTGACCTTTATGATAAATCTCTGTGATCATTTATCTTATGTCTTTTTTTAAAAAAAAATATTTATTTATTATTATATGTAAGTACACTGTAGCTGTCTTCAGACACACCAGAAGAAGGCGTCAGGTCTCATTACAGATGAGCCACCATGTGGTTGCTGGGATTTGAACTCAGGACCTTCGGAAGAGCAGTTGGTGTTCTTAACTGCTGAGCCATCTCTCCAGCCCTTCTTTTATGTCTTAGCACACAGTAAGAACGTCAGCTGCAGTTACACGTACACAGATATGAATTTGTCAAGCATGCTGTTTCATGATCTGACTTACAAGACGCTGGCTGGAAGTTCCCAACACTTAGCCTTCTACTCACCCAGTTAGGAAACATTGATTTTTTTGTTATTTGATTTGCTTTTTTTTTTTTTTTTTTTTGAGACGGGGTTTCTCTGTGTAGCCCTGGATGTCCTGGAACTCACTCTGTAGACCAGGCTGGCCTCGAACTCAGAAATCTGCCTGCCTCTGCCTCCCAAGTGCTGGGATTACATATGCGCCATCACTGCCCAGCTTTGTGGTTATTTGAATATGCCGAGCACACTCCTGCCACAGGACCTTTACATGTGCATTTCCCATACACACGTACAGGACTAACTCCTTAGCCTCCCAGACCTATTTTACAGAATACAGCACCCATTACTTCCCTCATTGCTCTGACAAAGCTCCTTTGTATCCATTTATTAACCTCTAAGCATGTTTCTCAATTAACACGGAAAAAAAAAGCTAAGCAGGCATTTAAGGGAACTCTACAGCAACAAATGTGTGGTGATTCAGCCCACTTACAAATTCAGTTCTGTGTCTGATCATAAGTCTTTACAAAACTGAACTGCCTGAGACTGTTTCACTTACTCTACCCTTCCCTTGGATTTTAAAGACTGTCTTAACTGCTTAACAAGGCATTTTGAGTTTTTACAATTTCTAAGTCCCGTGAGTCAAATCTTAAAAACTCAGCTTTTATTTAAAATGATGCTATATGAAAAGTATAGAAATATGGTAATTACGTAGCTTTTACTTGTTTTTTTTTGAAAGTAGAGACTTTGCTTAGTCATGTGTGTGTGTGTGTGTGTGTCTGTGTGTGTGTGAGTGTGAGGGGGGGCGGGTATCTCTGCGTGGTCCTGGCCATCCTGGAACTCAGAGATCTGCCTGCCTCTGCATCTAGAGTGCCAGGATTAAAGGTGTGTGCCACCTCCTGGCAAAACCATACTTTTTCATTTTCAAGGCTGTGCAGTAAAACCTTACGGCCTCATTTATAAAGGTGTTCTACCATTGCATTACCCCTCGCCCTAATTATAATTTTTTTTTAAACAAGTGATTGTTATGAGGCAGTGAGATGGGTCAGCCAGTAAAAGGGGCTGTGGTTGAGGCTTAGTCACCCAAGTTCAAGCCCCAGGGCCAGGTATAAGGAGAACTGAGAACTGACAACACAAAGCTGCCCTCTTCCTTCCACAGGCACGCCACAGCAGGGCGCCTGCGCACAAACACTACTTTTTAAAAATAAAAAGGAAGCAAGCCCGAGTGATTCCTATGGAATGCTGACATCCATAAAACCTAACGTGGCCTCTTCCCTTATAAGTAACATGAAAGCTCTTTTCTGATTGTGTTTTTAGACAGCATCTGCGTATACTCTAGGTGACTTGCTATGTACCCCAGGTTGGCCTCAAATGCAAACATCTGCCTGCCTCTGCCTCTTGAATCCTGGGATTAAAAGTGTGCACAAGTGCCAATATGCTAGGCTCAAAACATTTTTTTTTTCTGGTGCGGTAGATTCTAAAGTATTTTACGCATATTTTTCCTCAAAGCAGGTGGAATCATCTACTATATACTGGGTAAGAGATTTCACTCTTTTTTTTTTTTTTTTTTTTTGGTTTTTTGGAGACAGGGTTTCTCTGTGTAACCCTGGCTGTCCTGAAACTCACTCTGTAGACCAGGCTGGCCTTGAACTCAGAAATCCACCTGCCTCTGCCTCCCAAGTGCTGGGATTAAAGGCGTGTGCCACCACGCCCGGCTTGATTTCACTCTTTTTATCTATAATAAAACAAGTTCGCTAAATCATTTAACCCAGGCTGGAGAGATGATGGCTCAGGTTAAGAGGTCCTGAGTTCAATTCCCAGCAACCACATGCTGGCTTACAACCATCTATAATGAGATCTGGGGCCCTCCTCTGGAGTGTAGGCATACATGCAGGGAGCACATTATATACAAATAAATAAATAAATGAATGAATAAATAAATAAATAAATCTATCTTTAACCCACCCATTACTCAAACTGGAGCATTTAATTGAAGATCCTGTTATTTCCGTATGGCATTATTTGAATGATGTCACAGTAAGAGTCAAAGCAGACAAATCTTCTATCAAGTGATTGCCTGTTTCTCTTACATTTGGCTAAGCACACAAGGAGCCACCTTGTACCCAACGGAAGCATAAAGCCAGACTCTGCTCTCTAGTCATGCTAGTTGCTTTGTGGCTGGGAAGAAGTCTTTAATGTAAGGGCTTTAAAACAGGCCGTGACTCTGAGGCCCCTCTGGGGGTGACTTCCCTGGAGTGTAAGGTCCCTTTGCAAGCTGGACAAGCGAATGAGCCTGCAGGAAGGCAGATTAGCCAGCCTCCTTTCTGCCCGAGGGTGGAAGGGACAACACAGAAGCCATTTGTCCCAGTCTTCTCTCTGGTCTAGCTTTCCCTCCTCCTGGCTCTCAAGTGACGATTACTCATCCCAGAAAGGGTTACACAAAAACCTGAGGCGCCACAGAAGCAGCGGTCTCAGCCTGAGGGCGACTGCTACCTTTCTGTTTTAGTCCCAGCACTGGGGGAGTGGATTTGTTTAGCCATAAGCAGTGATGACTTTCTCTTTTTAAAACCCCCCTTTAAAAAAAAGATCCCTCTGCTATAGCCTGCATACCGTAGCAGCCTTAAAACTTCAAAACCTCTTTCCCATCAAGGAAGCTAATAGGAGTTAAGTCAACTCCATCACACCAAGGTGAAAACGACCCTCGGGTGACCCTAAGCAAAGAAAACGTCACATTTTAAAAATTCAGCCGATTGCAAGGTTTCCCCCCAACCACCAAGGGAAACCTGATTTTTTGGTGTATGGGTGAACCGAGAGGTCTAATCTACTAATCTACTTGCCACCCCCGCAATGGGATGACAGTGCAAGGAGACATCTACAAAGTACATTAAATTACAAGTACTGGATTGTTCGGTGATTATGAAATTTGTCCCCCCCAAAAATCTCCACTGCTTTAGCCATCCACATTTGGGACTCGCCTTCGCCAGAGGGAGGCGGGAAAGCTTTACCACCGCAGTTCAAAAGAACCGGAAAGGATGTTTTCTTTCAAATAAGTGCAACCCAGCCGCTCGCTCTTACCCCACCCACCTTTGCTAACTTATAACGGTCTGGGAGGAGCCAGCCGCACGCTGTGGCTCTGTCCCCCGCGCCCCTCGACAGAGGCCGTTTCCACCAAGGCCCGAAGGAGAGAGTGGGAAAAGTTCTCCATTATATTCCCGCCCTCTCCAAAACTTCGGCTCCGGTAGCGGGGAGTCACGGAGGAATTTATTTCTGGGAGGTTGGGGAAGCACCCGGAGCACAGTCCCAGCGGGACAGCGCTGGAACTCACTTCCCACTCCACCTCCGCTAGGCCGGAGGGGCGTGGCTGGGGCCCTGGGGCGGGGCCCCACCTGCGCGCAGGGAGCTGGGCGGGACTCAGCATCGGTGGCCTTTGGGGGCGGGACATGGGCGTGGATTTGGCTGCCAAGGGGCGTGGTATATGATGAGTCCTTGACCAACTGAGGGCGGGGTCCTGGCTGGGCGGAGCCTCGTCTGAGGTGGGTGGGGCCTTGTCAGGTTGGGGGGGCGGGGTCGTGGCGCAGCAGAGCGGGGAGGCGCCTGGAGAGGGCGGCGGATACTGCGGGAGGGGACCAGACGGCGGCTTGAGCGGCGGCCGCAGCTGCAGCAGGACGGCCCGCCGGCGGCTCGGGGCCGCGCGCCGGGAACCTCACGGGGCGGGCGGGCGCCGCATCCCGGCCTGGCCGCCTGCGCCCCGGGGAGGCCCCCTGTGCGCAACCGTACCAGCAGCATGAGTAGCGGCTACAGCAGCCTCGAGGAGGACGCGGAGGACTTTTTCTTCACTGCCAGGACCTCCTTCTTCAGGAGAGCGCCTCCGGGCAAGTCCCGTTCGGGTCAGCCGGTGAGTGGCGTGCTCGGTGGGGGTCTTGGCTCCACGTGTCTGCGCTCGTGCTGGGCGATGCTCGCCTGCGGGCTGCGGGGCGCTGAGAGTGGCCTTTGCCCTTTCGGCTCCTGAAAGGTGCTGGGAGCCTGTGCAGTGGGCGTGGGCCGCCCGAGGCGAGGGAAGGAGGTGGAAGGGCGCCGAGCCAGATGGCCTGGGCCGCTCTGCTTGGGGACGCCGGCTGCCGGAGCAGCTCCAGGAGCCGGGAGGTCCCCGGGCCACTTGGGGTGGCTCCTCCGGCAACCCTTCGGGGTAAAGGCCGGGTCACCGTGCTGCCCTAGCCTGCAGTTTGCTGGATGGCCCTGAGTGACTTGAGGGCACGCAGTGGCCCGGAGTGACCGAGCAGCCCCTGTGCGGGCAAGCTGCGGGGTGAAGGGACCGGGCGATCATAGGTGCTCACTAAAGCCTGGGTCGCATCAGGTCCGGTTTGCGGGTGCTGCAGAAGTCCTAGGTAGACCTCCTTGCTCCAGAGGGCTGAGCGTTACGCCGGTTTCTTCCTTTTTTGGAGGAAGGGTGCCGTGGGAAGCGTGGCTTGGGAAAAGACAGTACGGGAAGTTGTGCCAGTTTCACAGATCGTGACAGGGATTATTTTTTTTTTTAGGGGCGTGTTCCATACGGGGCACTTTGGCCGGACTTGTAAGGTCGGCGCATAAACGGTGGCCTTCTGGCTCTAGAAGCCGCACCGGGAAGCCTGGCCAGCTCCGCCACGCTCTGGTCAGATATAGGAGCTTTAACATAACAAACTTGTTGCTCCTAAAAACACTACAGACGCACACCAGAGGTTTCTGTCAACTCTGGAGATGAAAAACAAGGGAAACTAATCGTTCAGGGGCCCAGTGATGGGGATTTTGGTGGAGAGGAACCTCTGCCCAGATTGCCCTTGCCAAGCCTTTTAAGTTTAACAGGCCATTTTCTAAAGTAAAACTTCTTTATCAGATTTGGAAGCTTTAGGCTTTTTGGTCTATTAAATTTCCAAGCTAAAAGGAGGAGGGTGAAAGTCTAGGATGAAGTCTCAATATTTCTAAGAGTTTGTCCCCTCATGAAGGGCTAAGGGTGGGTGGTATCCTGCATTTATCCTCAGACTTAAGGTTGCTCTGTATACTAGGGTAGCCTTTTTATTTTCAGTAGAATGTGCTAATGGATGAATTTAGAAGTCAGAGATGATACCCCTGCCTGGCCTACCTCCTGTGGGTCAGGGAAGAAATGGCTCCCCCTCTTCCCCTTTTCTCATCTAGTTTTTCCCTTGTGGTTCCCTCACAACTTTACATATTCTTCTCCCGGTGCCAGTTTGACGAGTATTCCAGAGGTGCCTAGTAATTTTCAGAAAACCAGGGGGTTCTTGAATTCTTCTACAGGTGTGAGAGTCTCCCCCACAGGGGCCAGCCAGAATGCTGCCATTGGAGTAATCCCAGCACTTGGGAGGCAGAGGCAGGCGGATTTCTGAGTTTGAGGCCAGCCTGGTCTACAGAGTGAGTTCCAGGACAGCCAGGGCTATACAGAGAAATCCTGTCTCGAAAAAACCAAAAAAACAAAAAACAAAAAACAAAAACAAAAAAAAAAAACAACCCAAACAAAACAACAACAACAAAAAGAATCTTGTTCCTGCCTTTTAAAAGTTGAAGCAATAGCTGGAGATAGTAGAGAGTTTGCCTAGTACTTACTGCATAATACTGTGGTGGTGGTTCACAGTAGTGTGTGTCTGTCTGTATGTGTGTATGTAGGCAGGAAGATCAGCAACTCAGGATCATTATCCAGAACACACACACACACACACACACACACACACTTTAAGCAGCATTTCTTTCAAGGTTTTTGTACATTGGGAGAGTCTAGATTATACGCATCTACTTTTTTTTTTTTATTCGATATAATTTATTTACATTTCAAATGATTTCCCCTTTTCTAGCCCCCCCAACGCATCTACTTTTGTAATCACCGTCTAATTGTGTGTGTGTCTGTGTGTGTCTGTATGTCTGTCTATGATATTGTCCATTGAGCACTGACATGACTGTGTGTGACGTGTTGAAAATCAGGGCGGTAAGAGCCACTTCCTGGGTTGAGCCAGTCACTGTGTCTGTTTGAAGTTCTGTGGCCTGTTGATTCCTCCTAGCATAGCACGTGTGATGTGTGTGTTGCTGTAGGGGTGTGTTAAAGAAAGGGTTCTTGGTAAAAAAAAAGGGGGGTTCTGAGGCCTGAGTTTGTTTGTTTAATTTATTTTTGAGACAAGGTCTATCTACATAGCCTTGCCTGCCCTGGAATTCATCCTGTGAGTCAGGCTGGCCTCACATCCATAGAGATCCGCCCGCCTTAACCTCCTCTGCTCGTGCACCACGCCTGTCCAGACTGTGGATTTCAGCAAGCATCTTGTGTTTTATTTAAAGAAGTGACTGTATCTTAAGTTCCTGATTACATATTTGTGAATGAGGAAGTAATGCCTCGAAAGCAGTGCATGCTGGGAGAGTATGCCTTTGGGCTTGGGTCAGGTACACTTCTTCACTTTGATATGATTATGGGGGGCGAGAAAAACACTTCTTACACCATACATTTTCCTCTTCCCTAGAAAGTGGGGAGAGCCGTTGCCCTAGGCTCTATTCTTGATAGCACAGAGGCCTCCCCTCCCCCATGGTGTACCATCTATCCCCTCCGCTGCTATGCTGTACCACCTGCTGGAAAAGCTAGAAGTATGGTTTCTGGAACTCTTGCAAAAATTCAAAGAAAATAAGAGGACTCTGCTGAATACAGGAGAAGGAGAGGGAGCATGGCGGAGTCAGGGGTAGACAGTTTCTTTCTTCTCTTGCCAGGCGAGGAAACATTATCCGACTCCTTTCCATTTCCAGTGATAACGGAAAGAGATGTGAAGAAAATGAAGCCCCTTTCTCCTTCTATTTTTGTACCACGTTAGTTTAAAAAAAAAAAAAAGGCCTTTAGGGGATGTTAATGCTGCCTCCATCCCCAGCCAGTGCGTCGGCTGTGCAGTTGACTTTCCTGGCTTGGAGATACTTGCCTCGTCACCACTCTCAAACGTATCCTAGCTCATGGTCTCCCAAGAACCCTCTTGGAGAGGAGAGACTGCTGAGAGGCCAGGAAGGACCGGAGCTTGGATCTTCTACTTTCCTAGCAAAAGGATAACTTAAGATTCCATGTTCCCTTGGAAATATGGATGTGCATATATTAAGGCTTTCTTTAGGATTTGGGCTCTCTCCTGCATAGAATGTCATGACAGTGCTCAGTTCTGTTTGTGGATTCACCGTACTTCAGAGGATCTGCCTATTCTTAGTTTTAAGCAGAACCAAAAATGTTCTGGAGTTACTAAAATCAAACTGCCTAGAACACATGCACAGCCTGAAACTATTAATACAGTCTGCTAAGCTTATATGTGGCCTCTTTTCTTTTCTTTTCTTTTCTTTTCTTTTCTTTTCTTTTCTTTCCTTTCCTTTCCTCTTTTCTCTTCTCTTCTCTTCTCTTCTCTTCTTTTCTTCTTTTCTTTTCTTTTTGACAGCCTCATGCAGCCCCGGCTGGGTTACATAGCTCAGTATGTAGCTAAGTAAGACCTTGAACTTCGTGATCTGCTAAGTTCAGGGAGTCATGCCCAGTTTTCTGGGGTGCTGGCGGTCAACCCCCAGGGCTCGGTGCTCATGAGACAAGCACTCTGCCGCTTGAGTCTCCTCCCAGCCCATGTCTTCCTGTCCAGGCGAGGGGGTAACCTTTCTTCCAAAGCCTTCGGTAGCTAAGAGAACAGGAGACACTGCCGCTGCTGTAGAAGAGGACTGGAAACATGAAAACCCTTCACGGACCATCCACACTCACTTTAAAAGGTTCTACTGAAGAACTGTTCTGTAAGGAAGCCGGCACAAGTCCCGCATAAACCTCCAGTTTGCCTTCTGCACTCACTCCTCCTGACTCTCTGGTGTACTTTATTGGACGGCTCGAGAGAAATGTGTTGTACTCCCAAATTCTAAGATTCATTTATTTATTTTACATGGATGAGTACACTGTAGCTGTCTTCAGACACACTGGATCCCATTACAGATGGTTGTGAGCCATCATGTGGTTGCTGTGAATTGAACTCATGACCTCTGGAAGAGCAGTCGGTGCTCTTAACCACTGAGCCATTTCTCCAGCCCTATTATTATGTTTTTAATTTAAAGTTTTATGTGTATGGGTGTTTTGCCTGCTACTTGCATGTCTGTACTATGTATATGTATACTATGTACTATGTATACATATGTGTGTGTATATATATACACACACACATATATCAGAAGAAAGCCTTGGGTTCCCTGGGACTGGAGTTATAGATGGTTATGAGCTGCCACGTGGGTGCTGGGAGCTACACCTGCATCTTCTGCAAGAGAAGCCAGTGCTCTTAACCACTGAGCCATCTTTCCAGCCCCTGCGCTCCCTTTATTAATATTTCTTCTGGAAGTGTTAGAGGTAGTTCACTTGGGCAAGAGTGGCTCAAAAGATCAGTAGTATTTTAGCTATACCAGTTTTAGTCCTTTATAACTGAATACAAGTATTTCCACCAGCAGTGCATTTTTATTCATTATTCTATTTTATGTTGTGTATTGTGTTTTGTTTGCAAGTGTCTGTATACTACATATGTGCCTGGTGCCTGCAGAGACCAGAAGAAGTTGTCAGAACTGGAGTTAGAGGTGGTCGTGACTCGCTGTGTGGTGTGGGTTTTGGGAATTGAACCTAGGTCCACTTCAGGAGCAGCTGGTGCTCTTAACAGCTGAGGCAGCCCCCACCAGCATTTTTTTGGCCTGGCACAAGCTGTTTGCAGTGCACAGCTCGCCAGCCTGACTGTTCTTACAGTCTTAATCCACTGGGCATTCGTGACTGTGTCAGCAAGACGCACAAAGGCATATTTCTCTGACTGAATTTCAAAGGGAAATCAGCCCGCAGCCTTCGTACGCTCCGGCTCTGCTGTGTTTCCTCTTCTGGCAAACGTGCAAGATTTACAATTATTTGGGAGCGGTGACAAAAAAAAATTTTTTTGGACAAAAAAAAAAAAGGACTAAAAATATCCAATAATGTGGTTCTTCTGTTTAGCCTTCCTTTGGCAACCAGTGCCAGTATTTGTCTAGTCACCCAGGAGGTCGGTCCGTTCTTCTTAGTGGGGTCTGGTCCCCAGCTCTCAACCCTGAATGTCAGCTACTGCTGCTGCCACTACTACTTCTTCTTCCTCCTCCTCTTCCTTTATTTATTTTACTTATATGAGTTCACTGTAGCTGTCATCAGACACACCAGAAGAGGGCGTTGGATCCCATTACAGATGGTTGTGAGCCACCATGTGGTTGCTGGGATCTGAACTCAGGACCTCTGGAAGAGCAGTCAGTATTCTTAACTGCTGAGCCATCTCTCCAGCCCCACACCCTAGCTTCTTAAAATCGTGGGGGGTCCTTCAGTTGACTATGTATAGAGAAAAATCTGAGTACAGTGAGAAGTTTCTGAACCAAAACCAAACTGAAAACCAAACACCCAATCAATCTCCGTGCCTGGCACTGCTCGGAGATTGTCACAACTGTTGGTTGTGACAGACTTCACTACACCCCGGTTCTGTGCACACACCCTGGGCAGCTTGTGCAGTGCGTGTTGACACACCGTGCAAAGCTAATGGCTGTTGCCTGAAACGACTCAACGTGGATTTGAGACTGTTCTGTGATTTGAGCTATACACTGTTCTAGCCATATAAAAAAATGGTTTTCTGCTCTTACAGAAACATCACGCTTAAATTATGGGGAACAAAGGGGAAGCTTTTCTCCTGTTACTGTTCTTCAGTGTATAAATGTCAGTTTAGATTATCTTTGAATTGTGCTGTGCTAGAGTATTTGCTTTGTTTTTGAGACAGGCTGTCTCTGTGTAGCCCTGGTTGCTCCGGAACTCTGTATGTAGACCAGGCTAGACTGAATTTGTTGATAAAACGCCCGTCTCTGCTTCCAGAGTACTGGAATTAAAGGCTTGTGGTACCACACTTGGCAAACCATTTGGGTTTTAAAAACAAACAACAGTGACTTTTGACTTGGGATTATGATAAAACTTACTTTTTTTTCTGAGATGACCCTAAACATACAAACAAAATGTCAATTTTGTACTATAGTAAGTGTGCGAATTGGCATTCAGATCATTGCCTTAATGAATTAATGAATATAAAATCATATATCAGCCAACTCAGAGAAATGTTGAAGATGCTGTGTTTGACAGTATCAGTCAAGAGATAATACCTTAAGTATGAATAGACAAGCATAATATCTCATTATTATGCAAATTTGCTGGGGGGGTTTTTGTTGTTGTTTTGTTTTTTGTTTTTTGTTTTTTTTGTCTGTAGAGGTGAAAATTTTACACACACCACAAGCACACAGAGAATTGTGTGCACTTATTCATTTAGATCTTGGTGCTTAAGGCCAAAGGACAGCTTGTGGGGGTCTGTTTTGTTCTTCCTACCTTGTGGTCCCTGGAGGCAAGATTGTCACCTTTGATTGGCTTGGAGGCCAGTGCCTTTACCTGCTGAGTCATCTCCCAACCTTTTTTTTTTTTTTTTTTTGACACTGGGTCCTTCAGAGCTCAAGTTGGCTTCAAACCCATGACGCAGCCAGTGTACCTGATAACCTTCCGGTTCTGCTTTGGGCGCTAGTGACAAGTCAGAGTTTCATGCTTGGTAGGCAAGCGCTCTACCGACAGAGCTGTCTCCAGCCCCTAAAATACATTTAAAAAAAAAAATGATTTGTCACCAGTGATGTTTGTTTTTGTGTGTACCTATTTTACACACCCGTAATTCTGCAGTCAAATTAAAAATCCCTCTGGGGAAAAGGAAACTTGATTAGAAATGTTTCAGGCAGCCCTGAAAATAATAATAACAATAATAATAATAAAAAAAATAATGCAGGGAATTTTATTCTCTGGGCTCTGCAGGCGTCACCTGTGAGAACCAGGTGTCTTCCGTCCCATGTGTTAGCCCCTGTCTGTTTTTGAGGCAGGAGGTCACCATTCTGCCCAGGCTGCCTAGGCAGGAGTCCCCCCACCCCCCTTCTGCCCAGCCTTCTTGATGGCTGGAATCATAGGCACACACCGCAACTCCTTGCCTGCAGCCTCTTGTTTTAAGAAAGCGAATCACTGCTTTGTATATTAATTTCGTGAATAGTTTATTCAGTCACCTTTGAGGATAGAAAACTGTAAGCAGAGCTGATCAGATTTCTGGTTAACCAAAACATCAACCAAAGTAAACAACTTCCTTCCATTTTATTTCCTTACCCTCCCCTTCCCCTCCCCTCCCGCCCTTCCTGTTACTTTTTAGACTTAGTCTCACCAAGCACTTGTTGATCTCCAACTTGTTCTGTAGCTGAGGATCATCTTTAACTTGAACCCTCCGGCCTCTACAAACCAGTGCTGTCATTACAAAGTGTACACTGTCATGCTCACCGTCATGGGGTCCTAGGGACCCTGTGCACTCTTGGCAAACAGTCTGTCTAAACAGAGCTATATCTCCAGCTGATACTTTTCATTTTTCTTAGTCAAGTTAACTCTGGCTTGGCTGTCAGTAGCTGGGGAAATGGTTTTTATTTTTAGTTACTGTTCCCCACACACACTCTTGTAGGTAAACATTTACCAGTGAGTTACACCCCAAATCCTTTTTATTTGTTTGTTCCTGGATGACGTGGTACTTGCTAGGTAGACCAGGCTGGACTCCCAATTCACAGATAATCCACCTGCCTCTGCCTCTCCAGTGCTAGGATTAATGATGTGTACCAACATGAGTAGCTAAGTCTTGTTTTTTGTTTTGTTTTGTTTTTTTTTTAAATAGAAAGTCAATTGTGTGCTCTTGATTAGAGGATGTTGGGGCTTGTAATACATGACTGGAATTTGAAATGCATCTGAAAAACTGTCAAAACTGGCTCTTAGGATCATGTGACCCTTCCAAAGCTGAGCTGTCCCACACATTGGGGTCTTGTGGTTGCCAAGCCCGTGAAATGCGGCTGGCTTGAATTGAAATGGACCTTAGGTAATATAAGAAAAAAAATACCCACCAGATTTTAAAGGCGTAACTGTAAAGGAAAGAATGCAAGACACATCACAGTAGTTTAAAAAGATATCTTGAAATGTTAATATCTGAATATGAAATATATGACACACACTCTTGGTATGTAGTTTCTCATTTATAAAAATCATCTGAGTTAGACTACTCCTGAGTGAAGCTGTACGCTACTGCGTTTGACCATGCCCTGTGCATGGAATTCGAACTGTGTTACATGTAGAAATGACAGTGTTTTAGGTATATTGGCCTACATCAATTTCACTCATTCTTAAAAACTTTATTTCAAAGCATTCTACGTTTATTTGGTTTTAAAATTTGTTTTATTTGTCTTTGGAGACAGTCTTCTCACTAGGCTGGCCTTGAAATCACAGAGGTGGGGGCTGGTGAGATGGCTCAGCTGTTAAAAGCACTGACTGCTCTTCTGAAGGTCCTGAGTTCAAATCCCGGCAACCACATGGTGGCTTACAACCATCCCTAATGAGATCTGATGCCTTCTTCTGGTGTGTCTGAAGACAGCTACAGTGTACTTACATATAATAATAAATAAATCTTTAAAAAGAAAGAAAGACAAAAGAAATCACAGAGGTCTGCCTGCTGGGCCTGCCTCTGGAGTTCTGGGGTTTAAAAATGTGTGCTACTATGCCTGGCCTACATTTATTTGTGTGTGTGTGTGTGTGTGTGTGTGTGTGTGTGTGTGTGTTTCTGTCTGTGAACACAAACACCATTGTGCAAGTACGGAGGTCAAGGACAGCTTGTCTGAGACGGTTCATTTTTACAGGGTGCATTTGGGGGATCAAAGTCAGCTTCCCATGCTTGGCTGCAAGCCCCTTTATCCCGGAAGCCATCTCCAGCCTCACCTGTTTAGTTTTAGACACCTGGAAACTATAAGGGTCTGCATATGGCCCGAATTATAGCTCGGTTGGATAGGGTTGCATACACAAGCAGACTTAAAATCTTCCTCGTCTGGTGGCAGCGGCTGGGGCTGAGGGGCACCCGCCAGGCATGCTGGGAAAGCGGCTGGGACTGAGGGGCACCCGCCAGGCATGCTGGGAAACGTGTGGTCTGTGATGGGGAGGGGCTTGCTCAGTGCTGTGGGTCATGCCTAGCAGCATCTTAAGGTTATGAAACTTGTGTGTGTGGAAACCCCGTACCTCACACCCCCCCACACACACACATATGTGAGCTGATGGGATAACACGGCCTGATAGCATGCTACATGCGACTCCGTGTTCAGTTGACGGAGAATGGGGCTCGTGGTTTCCGAGTATCAGAGCAGCGGAGCTTAGTACATATTTTAGGCACTGTGAGTGCTAACTGCTGCTCCGTGATTCAGTCAGCTAAGAATAATTTACTAATTACCCTCTGCCGTCCTCGAGTTCTTTCTCCAGTTACTAAACACAGGGACGTAATGAGAGGAGGGAAAAGGGATAGATTTGGAAATTGGAGACCAGAAGAATGCGTGGATGTCCTAGAAGATAGTGGCTTTAACTAACGGACTTGTTCTATATTTCACTTGAAATAATGGCGGCGGTGGAGGGGGTGGGGTGGTGGTGGCGCACGCCTGCAATCCCAGCACTCTGGAAGGTAGAGGCAGGTGGATTTCTGAGTTCAAGGCCAGCCTGGTCTACAGAGTGAGTTCCAGGACAGCCAGGGCTACACAGAGAAACCCCATCTTGGAAAAAACAAACCCACAAAACAAAACAAAACAAAAATGAGACCGAGAGGTGGGAAGGGTACGTTTCAAAATTCATCTCCCCAGTGTTGACTGCAGGCTGCTGGACTGGGTGTTAGGGATTCTGGGTGAACAAGGCCCGTTGAGTTCTTGGGCTCAGTTACTAGTTTCTGTAGACCATCCTGAGCTTCATAGCACATCTTGGTTCGATCAGAGGGCACTGAGTTGAACCAACTCAGTCTTCCGGGTCTACCCGTGCTGTACTGTGTGTCGGTTTCCTTCCCTTCTCGGGAAGATGATAATGTCTGCATATGCGTCCTCTTATTCATATAACCACTCCCTGATGGACACCTCATCACTGCAGCCTTTGAGTGGTGAGCTGTGTGGATGTCAGAGAGAGGCCCTGCTGGGGGCTCCCTCGTGCGCGCCTACTCAGAATTACAGTATTGGGTATCATTTGGTAATTCCATTTTTTGATTTTTTTTTTGAGAATGTTATGTTGCCATTTTAAGTCCTGCTCTTTAAACCTAAAATTCTGGGGATACTGATGATGATTTTAGCTTTCATTTGATGTCTATATCGTCGTTTATTAAACAGATACTAGGTTCCGCTTATTGGAAAAACACATCTATAACCAAATGTATACAACAATAATGTCTACAAAGGAACTGACTACAAGTATTACTTTTATTATTTCGGTACTGGAGTTGGGTGCAGGCTGTGTGTGGGTTAGGTTGGTGTTATGCCAACCAGTAGTTTCCCCAGCCCCAATATTTGGTGATTATACTTATATGCCACTTGTGAACATTTTTTGAGTGTGAAGGTTTTCCATTGTGGATTAATCTTTTTGGGTGTACAGACATGAAATGGTACCCAGCATGAGACAAGGCCTCTTCCATGACGGCGGCTCTGTGCTGCCTTGGTTTTTGTTTTAGTCAGTTTCTTTGTACCAGACCTGTAGTCATCAGTGCAGAAAAAAGATAAATTTGTGATGGCAGGGAGCTCTAGCACTGGGGGCTGAGGTAGGAGGCAGATTTCAAGGATAGCCTGTGCTACAGAGAACCATCCTATCTCCAACGGGCGGCTGTCCGAGTGTCATCTTCTTACTTGATTTCCATTTCTGTAGTTAACGGTGACTTTAGTATTTTTCTGTTCTGGATCTTCTTTTTGTGTGAGCCTGGTTTCACCCACGACCTCTGACCTTTTTGTCTGTGAGGCCGGGGAAATCTGAATGGCTCCAACTTGCCTGTTGATCTGATAGTTCCCTTTTCCTGTGGTTGGCTGAACTTCAGGCTGTTGTTGTTATTGTTATTGTTGTTGTTATTATTATTATTATTAATGTACTTACCCTGTAGTAGAGGGACATTCCACAATTTGGTGCTTGGAAACACTTCAGACCGTATTGTAGGCTGACGTCACTGAGACTCTCTCTCGTCCTCAGAGTTTCTGGGATGGTTCTTGCTTTCATTATCACATAAGACAGGCGCTACCGGGAAGACAGCCATGGATGAGAAGGGTGGGAGGCAGCCAGCCGACGGCGGCGTCCCTCACTAACCACGTGAAAGGAGACTGTAGTTGCTGTTTGTCAGGAGAACCAGAGTCCTCTCAAAACAGACTCTGGAGAAAGCATGGCCGGGCAAAGGCCTGAAACCCACCCAGGGAAGAGAATTATAGTGCTTGCTTCGAGGTTTATGGTGTTACGGAAGAGTCAGTCAGTGAACAGGGGTCCAGCATGGCCTCCATGGAGTTGGTGCCTCTGTAGAAAATCGCTGTTGAGTCCTTACATCCTAACTCCTTTCTACACTGATGAAACTTTTCTTCTTTCAGCTTAGAAATTTTTTTTATTTATGTATATGAGTACACTGTTGATGGCTTCAGAAACACCCAAAGAGGGCATCAGATCTCATTACAGATGGTCGTGAGCCACCACACAGTTGCTGGGAATTGAACTCAGGATCTCTGGAAGAACAGGCAGTGCTCTTAACCTCTGAGCCATCTCCTCCAGCCCTTAGCTTTTTTATTTTTATTTTCCAAGAAAACATTTCAAAAGAATTATTGCTGGGCAGTGTCTACCTGTAATCCCAGCACTTGGGAGGCAGAGACAGGCGGATCTCTGTAAATTCGAGGCCAACCTGGTCTACAGAGTGAGTTCCAGGACAGCCAGGGCTATACAGAGAAACCCTGTCTCCAAAAAAGAAACAACATCAACCAAAAATTTTAAAAGGATGATTGTCTGGTTTTAGGGTGGTAGACAACTTGTGAGTCTGTACTCTCAGTGTTGGTATTTGTGAGTGTGCTATTTGTAGGAGTTTCAGTGCACACAATTTAGTTTTCAAACTGTAAAACAAAATTAATAAAAAATGTATGCAATGACATAGGGGAAGTACTCATGCTAAATGAAGTCTAGTTTGCTGTTGTGACTTGTAGTCAGTGGAGAGCATCCTGGGAAAATTAGAGTGGGCTGGATTCTATTGTTCGGGGGCTTTCTGTGGGGCTGATGAAGTAAACCAGCAGGGTTTTACTGCCCCACAGGGTAGCAGATGCAGGTTTTATGGCATGAGTCCTGAATTCAGGGAAACTGAACCACAGTGAGTAATTTCCCAGCTATGGGAAAATGTAAATATTATGTACATGGCTAAAGAAACAATAACATTACTTTGGTCCGGTCCAGGTCTGTCCCTGTTTGTTTACACAGGCTTGCTGATGGCTGTGCTGCAGAGCCAGTCTGCCTTTAGGGGAAGGTGCTGCCCTCTCACAGTGTTCTGAAGTTTGAAAGTTGCTTTCTTGTGTTAACTCTGACCTTGCTCGGTTTGATCCTGGCCCTCTGCTAGAGGGAATTTGCTCTATAATTTTTTAAAAAATATTTTGATTTTATTATTTTGTGTGTAGGGGCCTTTTGCCTGTATGTACGTTCATGCACCACATGCGTGTACCTCAGAGGTCATGAGAGGGCATCATATCCTCTGGGACCGGAGGGACAGGTGACTGTGAGCCGTCACACGGACGCTGGGATAGAACCCATGCCCTCTGGAAGAATAGCCATTGCTCCAGCCCAGTGGATCTCAACCTTTCTAACACTGTGACCCTTGAACACAGTTCCTCATGATGTGCTGGTGACCCTCAACCATAAAATTATCTTGTTACTACTTCATAACTGTTATTATCTGATATGTGGTCCCAAAGGGGTCTCGGCCCACTGGTTGAGAACCACCTCTCCAGCCTCTTCTTTAATTATTCTAATAAATAATTTGGAGGAAGGCTCTTTAGGGTAAGAACTGCTTTTCAAAAGGTAAATCGACTTCAATTTCATCCTGCTGGATGAATCCTGGTTCTGTTGTTTCTTCTCTGTACATACATACATACATACACACACACACACACACACACACACACACACCACACACACACACACACACACACACACCACACACACCTCACACACATCACACACATACACACACATCACACACATGCACCACACCATTCTGTTTGTATCAAGGTCAGAGGACAACTTAATGGGACTTATTTCTTTTCCACCTTCTGAGTACTAGATCAGGTTTTCAGGCTTTTTAAAAACTGGGTATGGAGCTGGACGGACGGTGGTGGTGCCCGCCTTTGATCCCAGCACTCAGAGGCAGAGGCAAACTCAAGAAACATCTCTTGAGTTTGAGGCTAACCTGGAGTATAGTGTAACTTTAATTTTTTTTCAAGCATCTATTTTTGAATGATGGTTCTTTAAGCTTACCACCCACCAGAGGTAGTGGGAAAGAAAGGATATAGGGGCTGGGCCATGGTGGTGCACACCTGTAATCCCAGCACTCTGGGAGGCAGAGGCGGGTAGATTTCTGAGTTTGAGGCCAGCTTGGTCTACAGAGTGAGTTCCAGGATAGCCAGGGCTACACAGAGAAACCCTGTCTTGAAAAAAACCAAACCTTCCCCCTCCCCCCCCCCCCCAAGAAAAAGAAAGGTTATGGGGAAGTGGACCTGTTTTAGAAAGGTTCTTTGGAGCAATTCCTGTTCTCATTGTCTGGAAATTGGCAGTTCAGTTTGTAGGTTAGCAGCTCAGTCCATTCGCAGACCTGCAATGATACACCATCAGTCCAGTGTGGTAGAGCTGGAAATAGCGAGCGGGAATCAGCAGCCATGTCATGACTTAGGAGAGCCAGGAGGGACCAGGAGGAATCCCACAGGAAAGTGAGATCAGCGAAGACTGAGACCAACAGGCCTCGCACGGCTACTTCTATAAGCAAGCCTAGCTCAGTCTCCGCCACTGTCCACTGAGTCCTTTTTATGTGTCCTCTGAAAATCACGCGTCCTCTTCAAGTGTTTTCCAAGTCCTCAGAAGAGGCACGAAACTAACTATAGGGCACCACCAGAAGTTTTCTGTTGTGTTTCTCTCTACGTCGTCCCGACAAAGGCAGCTCAACCACACAATGTAAGGCGGACCAATTCAAAGCAGAGAATCCCTCATCAAGTGTCCTTTCATGGGTTTGCTTTAGTAGAACCTCCTCTCTCCCGTGTTTGCTTCAGCAAACCATTCCTTCACGAGTCTGCCTGGGCCTTTCGCCTGTGCCCACTTGAGTTAAACGTTCCTTCACGTGTTTGCCTCAGCAAACACCAGCCAACCGACTTTCCAGAGGACCCTTAGTTTCCACTTGAGTGCGGAGTGAGTTCCAGGATACCCAGGGTTACACAGAGAAACCCTGGCTTGAAAGAAAGAAACAAAACAGGTAGGCATGGAGCCATGCCGGGAGGTAGACTCGGGAGGTAGACTGGAGGACCTCTAGAGTTGGGCTGCTCAGCCAGGCCTGTCACACGGCTGAGCCCCGGGCTCTGTGAGGGGTTTTGTCTCAACGAAGCTAGGTGGAAAAGTGACTGAGGAAAAGACCTGGTGCCAAATTCTTACCATGTATACGCACACACATGAACATACGCACACACAATGTGCATGCATACATGGAAATGGATATGTGGTTTGTGCGTGTAATGTCGGCATGGAACCCACGGCCCTGTGCGAGCAGGCAAGTGGTCTGAGGTCCAAGTCCAGTTGGATATGTCTGTGAATGATGAGCTAGCTGATTGGAGCAGTCGTGTACAGTAGTCTGAGTTTAAATCCGGCTAGCTGTGCCGCGGGCAAGTCATCACAGGTCTTTAAACCCCATCTGTGAACCAGCAGCCTGCAGAGCATAATAAATGCTAGCAGTTGCTATCTCTAAGGGATCCCACTACATGTGATACTTACCCCTTTAACAGAGCAGACCCAGTGGCGAGCCCGCTGCAGTTGAGATTTAAAGTGAACCATACAGACAGCCAAAGGCCAAAGACACAAAAGCCAAGTGTCTCTGCGGCTGTACTGACTTAAATGGACACGGCATCTGTAACTGATAAGCAACACCAGTTGTTCCCGGAGGTTATGACTATTTTTTAACTGCCCACCACAACACCATGGTGTCCTTGTTTCCTGGAAATGGAGCTGTAGCCTCCCTGTAAGCCTGAGGCCACCTACTATCAAGATGTTACCAGCTTTCTTCCTTTCAAGCAGGCCGCCCTGGCTCAGGAGAAGACATTCGATCATATGAAAGTTTTGAAGTGTGAACTGCCTTGCTTCTCGGGCGCATGCCCGGCCGCAGGATCCTCGATGCCAGTTCTGTTCACTTGGGTGACACCATGCTTCCTCCTGGGGCCTTTCCTTTTTCCTGCGTCGCCCCGTGCTCATTGTTTGGGGACTTAGTCACTGCGCTCCTTCTGGTGATCATGACATCAGATGAGATGAGATAATGTCCACCAACTGGGAAGGGGGCAGGAGAGCAGTGGCCGCTTTCCTCTGAGCGCTGTCCCAGGCCGTGGCTGGCCGCTCAGCCCTCTCCCCCCCACAGCGTCCGTCCCAGCAGGGGAGGGGCTGCAGACGGCTGTGGGGTTACAGCTGGCTGGATGCATGCACACTTTGAATGGACTTGCTTATGCCTGAATGCAGGAGTTGAGGAAGTGCAGCCAGTCATGGGATCTGTTTGGCCAACCCTGCCGAGTTCCCTTTCTGCTCTGGGGGTGTGGTGGGGGGAGCTTTCTGGGTTCTGATGTTCACTCGTTACTCCTGCCCTGGCCCCCCTTTCCTTTGAGTTTGTGTTTCTTACCAAAAAACAAAAAGGGTGTCTGAAACTGGCCATGTGTTCCATTATTAGCGTGTTTTATACATGAATGATATGATGTCATTCTTGCTGTAGTGTCTTTGATTAAATTCTAAGGACTCACAGGTACATGTTCTTTCTTTTTTTAAAAAAATATTTCTTTTATTTGTATGGGTGTTTTGTCTGTGCATGTCTGTGTAGCACATGCTCGCCTAGTGGCTAGGTACAGGTGTCAGATCCCTAGAAACTGAGTTACAGTTAATTCATATGAGAGATTTGGGGGCTTTTTGGTGGCACAGAAGTGGGTATTCAGCAACTGTTAACACTTTCTTCTCTCTCTCTCTCTCTCTCTCTCTGTTTTTTGAGACAGGGTTTCTCTGTGTAGTCCTGACTGACCTGGAACACACAGATATCTACCTCCTGATGATGGGATTAAAGGCATGCAACACTATTGCCGGAATAATTTGCTATTTCAAGTGTTAGCATTGTTAATCAGTGACAGTGTGGTAGGGAATTTTTACTGAGCCAGTGTTACTCAGTAAGGTGGCTGGAGAAGAGGAACAAAGAGACGCTTAGGGGTTTTGGGGGCACAGTGGGGGGATTGGGAAGGTTATTTTTTGAGACAGGGCTTCTCTCTGTAGCCCTGGCTGTCCTGAACTCACTCTGTAGACCAGGCTGGCCTTGACCTCGGAAATCTGCCTGCCTCTGCCTCCCTGAGTGCCTTACCAGTGCCCAACAAGACACCTAGTTTTGAATTTGTCATTACCATTTCTGGGAACTTTGGGAGTCTTCTTTATAAAGCCCCTCGAGTATTGGTTTCCTAATCTTTAAAGCAGATATCCAAAGAAGAATGATTGATATACTCTCCCTGAAAAGTCTCTCTAAGCTGTCAATCATGCAGTTGCCAGTCTGGCCTAGCAGACCTGTTCAGAAGATTACAGAACAGTTTTTGCCTGTATCTTCTAGTGTGATTGATGGCAAATTTTCAACCCATGTAGTATTGCAGGGAGTATTGAATAGTTTTTGAAAAGGAATCCCATCTCTTTTGTTTATTTTCTTCTGCAAAGTGATTGAAACTTGGAGCACTTGATATCTGAGTTTAAATTTAATTTGGAGTTGATGTTGTTATTTATGGAGAAATCTTGGGAGAGAGAAGACATTCTGGTGCATTGTTGGGCACATGGGGGGGGGGGGCTTGTGAACTTAGTTTTATGTCTTCTAGATTATCTAGATTGTGAAGTCAACAAAGACGGAGTACTCTCCGGTTTATATAATGCTGTAGTTTCAATATAAAGTTGGTTTCTGGGGACTCGCTCTGGGATAGCATCATGAGCTTTGGAGTGTACACGCCCAAACCTAGATGGTATCTCTCAGTCAGTCACTCCATATGGCCTCTTGGTGCAATAAGAGACAGAATCACAGAACATGGATGTGGGGTCTGTGGGCCTGTTGCTATGGTGACACAGCATCTCGTTTCACGGTGCACCTTGTATTTTCTTTTTGTAAGTGAAAGACAGTACACATTAAAATCGCAATGGAAATATATTTAGTGAATGTACCAGGCAGCCTCCTAAGTCTTTAGTGTCCGCCTTTAGTGTGTCTGCCGGTTCACTGCCGCTGGCACTACTCGTGGAGGTGAAGTGTTGTCCCACGTGCGCATGCGTGTGTGCGTGCGTGTGCGTGTGTGTGTGTGTGTGTGTGGTGTGTGTAGGCCTGGCACAGGGACAGAGAGAGCCCTGTTGATTTTTGTCATATAGTTACGGGCATTGTCTGGATGGTGCCTCTGTGCGTGCTGAGTGTCAGTGAATTTTGTCCCTGGTCCAGTTACACTTGCTAGCTCACCATCTGGTTTTAATGTGGCCCGACTGTGTCAGAACTGTAATCTAGAAGGAGAAGCTGGATTAAGGCAGAAAACAAGTGGCTTGTTTTGCTTTTGCTTTCCACAGTGATCATAGGACAGTGGTGATAATAAGTTCTGCATTCCTGTGGAAGCGAGACTTTTAGTTGAAACGGAAAGAGCACTGGTCTAGGGCTGGAGAGGCCTGGCTCCTAGACAGGGCTTTATTAACTCCCCTAATTAATCCTTTGACAAATGCTTCCTTTTCTTCTGGAGTGAAGGAAGCAGCGATTATTGGTAGGGAGGATTTTTCCCCCTTGAACACGTTAAAATTGTACAGAGGGAACTGAAGTGAGTCAGTTATTTGCTAGTGCTGGAGAAATGAGCAAAATATGCACAACTATTTTCTTGTGAAGGAGGGAATGTTTTGAGAGAGATCGAGGGGGCTCATGGTGTATTTGATTCATGCACTTTTGGTGCCAGACAAAAAAAGAACACTAACTTGATGTGAGATTCTGTGCCGCAGGGGTTACACATGCGGTCCTGGGAGAGTGCCCACCAGCAGCGCCCGCCACATTGTGTTTAAGAATCCAGCGGGCTTGAAGTGTGGCTCAGTGGGTAAAGGGCTAGCTGTGGAAGCATGGGGATCCGAGTTCAAAACCCCAGAGCCCGCGGCAAAAAGATGGGTGTGGTAGTCTGTGCCTGTAATCGCAGCTCTCGGGAAGTAGAGACAGGTGTGTAGGTCCCGGGGACTCATTATCCTGAACCTTTGTGCAAGTTCCAGCCTCGTGACAGACCCTGTCTCCCGAGGGCCGCTGGAGATTGGTCTCTGGTCTCCACATGCCTGTGCATGCTTAATCTCAACACACACAATGCCCCTACATGAACACACACGCACTTGCACACACAGAGAATCCTCTGCTTAGTAAGCATGATGGACCGGAGAGGTGTGGGCTGGCCAGCGTGCTCTTGGAAGAACGGGATTCGGGAAGTGAGGAGGAAGTGTGCTGAGGAAGAGTTTAATTTGTCCTTTGCCTCTAATGTCTCCTTTTCCCAACTGGCGTGCGCGCACACTGCCAGTACATGGTCGACAGGACACTTCCGTTAGCTGGTTAAGTCCTATTAAGAAACGGTACAACTTGTCTACACCCCAGGCCAGACTTCCTTACCCACACTGTAGTTTCTTACCCAGCCTCTCTGTTTTCTGCTTCTGTTACATTGTCTTTTCCTCTGGTTGCTACTGTTTGAGGACTGTCTTACTGAACTGTGGAAACTTTCAGTCTGGAGGACTCTGCCTGTAGAAGGCGTGCGGTACGGGGTGAGTCAGGATGAGTCAGATCATGGTGGCTAACGAGATTCTCTCATCATCTTCCTCCCCAGTGCCAGCTTGCCATTGAAGCCAGGGGTTTAAGCAGGCGAGGCAAGTGCTCTACCATGAGCTACCCAGCCCCACTTGGTTGATTCTTTTACTTTAAAAAAAGGAACAAAACTACTTTTATGTACTGTGCGTTGGGGCTGTTAGAGAGCAAATTGATGAAGTCAGTTCTCTCCTTCCATTATGTGGCACCTGGGGATCGAACTCAGGTTGTAAGCTTGACAGCAAGCCCCTCTACCTTCTGAGCCATCTCTCTGGCCCAACCTGATTCATATTTTTAATGTTTGCTTGTTTAGTTTTGCTTTTTGGGGACAGGGTCTCATTCTGTTGTCCTGGAACTTACCCTGTAGACCAGATTAGCCTCAAATTCTCCTGCCTCTGCCTCCTGCTCCTGGGATTAAAGGTGAGCCTCACTGTGCCAGACTGACTGAGTAATTTGTTGTTGTTGTTGAGACACTGTCTATCCCAGGGTGGCTTTGAACTCTGTATAGACAGGAGAGACTAAATCCCTACAAGCTGTCCTCTGACCTCTACGGGTGTCCTGTGGCACTCACGTTCTATGCCCAGTTTCCCCAGAGATGCACATGTGTATTCATGCACTCACAAATAAATAGAAATGCAACAATAAAAAATACTCATCGAGACCTAGAGTTTAAGAAGATGCTTGGAAATCCCAAGGCCTTTGCAGTGTCGAACGTGCTAACTGGTAAGGGGTAAGTGCTAGCCCTCTTGGTGGCTGTTTATCCCTACTCAGTGGTAGGGGGCTAACCCAGCACTTTACCAAGTTCACAGCTAGGTAAGACTATTGACACCCCGCCCCTCCCCTTACCCCCTATCAAGGTGTCTTCAGCAATAGGGTCTTACAATCAGGTTCTGATAGGCAAATCTTGGAATGACAATAGTCTATTGTTATGGTCAATCCTGACCTACAACTTTCTTGTTTCCTTTTTCTAGTAGAGCCAGTGTGCGTGCGTGCGTGTGTGTGTGTGTGTGTGTGTGTGTGTGTGTGTGTGTGTTTCTCTCTCTATAGCCCTGATTGTCCTGGAGCTTACTCTGTAGACCAGGCTGGCTTCGAATTCTCAGAAACCCGCCTGCCTTTTTCTCCCAAGTTCTGGAATTAAAGGCATGTGCCACTGTAAACTATACCTGGCCTCAGTCTTTTATTTTCTTAGTTTTAAATATTCTGACTAGGGTAAGGTGGAATATCAAAGTAGTTTTAATTTGCATTTCCTTGAAGTCTCAAGATGGCAAACTCATCAAAAAACATTTTTTACCCATTTGTATTTCCTTTGGGGACTCTGTTTAGTTCCATAGCCTGCTTTTTTTTTTTTAAATATTTATTTATTTATTTATTTATTTATTTATTTATTTATTATGTGAGTATACTGTAGCTGTCTTCAGACACTCCAGAAGAGGAAGTCAGATCTCATTATGGATGGTTGTGAGCCACCATGTGGTTGCTGGGATTTGAACTCAGGACCTTCAGAAGAGCAGTCGGTGCTCTTAACCACAGTCAGTGCTCTTAATCTCTGAGCCATCTCTCCAGCCCCCATAGCCTGCTTTTAATTGGGTTATTTGTTTTCTTTTTGAGTATATTCTAAATACTTTGTATATTCTAAATACTAAACTCCCATGGGACACATGGCTGGCAAAGAGGGCTCCCTGCTGCTGCTGCCTCTCCTCTCCAGGTGATCGTGGCTTACTCCTTAGCCTAGAAACTTTGTAGTTTCATGAACTTGATTGTTGGTCCTGTTTCTTGCTGTGGCCAGAATCCTATTCAGAAAGTCTACCAGGGACTGTATGCTTAAGTCTCAAGTCTAACATTGAGATCTCTGAGCAGGTTTGTGATTGGTTTGCGTGCAGACCAGAGAAATGGTCAAGTTTCAATTCGGCCGCATGTAGATGCAACGTTTTCCCCGGCGCCATTTGTTAAAGATGCTGTCCTTTCTCCAATGTGTATTTTGTCAAAAATCAGGTGGCTGTAGGGATGTGGATTTCTACCTGAGTCCTCTGTTCTGTGATATCGACCTGTGTGTCTGCTCCTGCTTGTGGGCCGTGCTGTCTTTGCCACTGTGACTTGGTAGCTTATGCTGAAATCGGGAACAGAGCTGATAGCAGCAACATTTTTGTTATTCAGAATTACTTTGACTAGAAAACTGGGTTGGGGGAACAGAGAGAAACAGTGTGTTCTGGCCATGACGCGACCACAGTACTGGTGAACTCATAGTGGCTGTGGCTGCCTGCACAAAACCTACAACATTAAGCCCTGGCCACTCAGCATTTTAGCGTGGATAGAGGAGGAGATCAGGAGAGACTCCCCTCCCCCAGTTGAGTAACTGTTGACCGTTGATGGTTTCTGAGGGAAGTCTTGAAACAGGACCACCACACTCAGCATTCCCTCCTCCCTCATGAGTTGTAGGACTCACACTCGGGTCCTGGGGACTGCACTATCTCCCCAAGTAAGTCCTTATCTCTCTCTGGTATCTTTAACGCAGAGTATTATGAGTCTGACTCGGGTTTTACTGCGGTGAACAGAAACTATGACCAAGGCAACTCTTGTGAGGACGGCATTAGTTGGGGCTGGCTTACAGCATCAGAGGTTCAGTCCATTATCATCAAGGTAGGAGCAGGGCAGCATCCAGGCAGATGTGGGGCTGGAGGAGCTGAGAGTTCCACCCCTTGTTCCAAAGGCAGCTAGCAGGAGGCTTACTTCCTGGCAGCTAGGACTAGGGTGTTAAAGCCCACACCCACAGTGATATACCTGTTCCAACAAGGCCACACCTTTTTAATAGTCCACACCCTGGGCCAGACATACACAAACCTTCACTGTGTCCCAAGCTGCCCTCCAGCTCTGCTGTGTAGCTCAGGAACGACCTTAACTTCTCATGACTCCTCCACCCTCACCCTCCAAATTCTGGGATTACCAAAGTGGGGGCCACCACACCCTGCTCTAGGTGGCTTATCTCTGCTGGGAGGAAAAATGGACTGACTGATTACATAGTTTAACTGCTCTTGTGGCCTTAGGCCATAAAATCTGCATTTTTTGCTTCTCTTTTCCAAATTTATTGCAGGTGTGAAGTGAAAAATGTTTACTAAACAGTAAATTCTTTACCTCCTCTTGCATTTCCAGGACTATTGGGTGGCTCAGAGTCTGTGGGACACATGGTTGGAGGTGTCTGATCTCCTCTGCTGATTGCTGTGGCCAGTATCTTTTCTTCTTTGATTTACCATTTCTACCCTCTGACTGCTTCATCCACCCGGCCATGACCCAGCAGGCTTTTCTCAGAAGAGTGTAGTGTCTTTGCCTCCTGAGCATACCGCCTAGTGGGAGGTCACAGGGAACCTCTGGCACCGAGGTGGCACTGTGGGGTACGGTGAAGGCGCCCACGCCGCTGGTCACAGCACATGCACAGGGCCCTCCACCTCTGCTGAGACATTTGGTGTAGATAAGGCCTTGGACAATGGCGTCTCTAGGAAGATTCACTGAGAGAGATGGTGGAAAAGCCAGGCTGGCTGGGCAGCCAGGGTGACTGTCACATTCACAGAGATCAGAGGAAAGGGGCTGGGTGCCGTGGAGCTTGGGCGACGTGAGGAGCCAGGTTGGTACAAGCTGTAGGTTACAGTGAATAGGCTGGACTTGGGTGGAGATGCGCTGTCTCTAAAGCAATGGTTCAGTCTTCCCGACTCTGGGACCCTTTCACACAGTTCCTCAAGTGTGATCCTCCCCAACCAGAAGATTCTTTTCTTTGCTACTTCATAGCTGTGATATTGCTACTGTTGTGAACAGCAGTGTAATAGTAATCTGATAGGGGTTGAGAACCGATCTATAGCAGAGGTCCCTGGGATTTCTGAAGCTGTACTCAGCTTTATTCTCGAAGATATTTGGAGGAAACCCCCGGGTCCCAAGTTTCCAGCGTTCCTATTTCCATACCGATTACATTCATTCTCATCTGAACGTTGAGTACCACACAAGTGGAAATTACAACAACCACGGCGAATGTCACCTCAGTTACAAGAAGCTGGGGATTTCCAAAGGCTTTGTTGTAATTAAGAGCTGTCTCTAGCTGGGTGTGGTGGTGGTTCATGTCTTTAATTCCAGTACTCGAGACAGAGGCAGGCAAATTTCGAGGACAGCCTGGTCTACAAATCAAATCCTAGACATTCAGGTCTCTGTTATACAGAGACATTTTTCTTTTTTAAAGATTTATTTATTAGCCGGGCGGTGGTGTCGCACTCCTGTAATCCCAGCACTCTGGGAGGCAAAGGCAGGTGGATTTCTGAGTTCGAGGCCAGGCTGGTCTACAGAGTAAGTTCCAGGACAGCCAGGGCTATACAGAGAAACCCTGTCTCGAAAAAAACCAAATCCAAAAAAAAAAAGAGAGAGAGAGAGATTTATTTATTGTAATAGGTAAGTACACCATAGCTGTTTTCAGACACACCAGATCTTGTTACAGATGGTTGTGAGCCACCATGTAGTTGTTGGGATTTGAACTCGGGACCTTTGGAAGAGCAACTCTTAACCACTGAGCCCTCTCTCTAGCCCCAAAACATTTTCTTAACAAAACGAAAATTAGTAGGTCTTTGGAGTTTGTCTCAAGGAATAGTGAGCGAAGTTCTGAAGACTGGTTATGTACCACCGATTGTTTCTTTTCCTCTTAGATTGATATGAAAATTTAAGAACCCGGGTGCATTCCAAAATTAAAGTAAACCCCCCCCCATTATTGACACTGAGGCCTTCACAGTGATTCTGAGCATGGGCACTGCACAGAGCTCTCTGTCCTACTGCAGCTGGGTTAGTAAGACCACCTTTCTCCCTGTAAGGAGCTCACAGCCTGCGTGGGGAGAGCAGCATGTTGTGCAGCTCACAAGCAGTAGCGGCCGTATGAGTGCGCACGGAGCCGCTCAGCCCTAATGGAGAGCGGTCCCGTAAGTCCTGCTTCTCTGGGATCCTGATGCCATCCTCAAGCTGGATTCGCAGCTACGGCAGGCACAGGAAGCTAGAACAAAGAACTTTTTTGTGTGTGGTATCTATCAGATCTATCTATCATCTATCTATCTCTCTGTCACCTATCTACCAATCTATCTACTATCTGCCAATCTGCCTGTCTGCCTGCCTATCTATCTATTTATCTATCTATCTATCTATCTATCTATCTATCTATCACCTATCTGTCTACTACCTACCAATCTGCTTATCTATCACCTGTCTGTTTGTCTATCTATTGTCTATCTACCAATCTGTCTATCAATCTACCTACCAGTCTATCTACTGTCTACCAATCTGCCTGCCTGTCTGTCTGTCTATCTATCTATCTATCTATCTATCTATCTATCTATCTACAATCTATCTATCTATCTATCTATCTATCAGCATGTTATGTGTCCCAGGCTAGCTAAGAATTTGATTTGTAGCTTAGGTTGACCTTGAACTTCTGACACCACCTCCCCCACCCCCACCCCGCCTCTGCTCTGCCTCCTAAATCCTGAGATTATAGCATGCTTCCTTGTGCTTGTTTTCATGCTGTGCTGGGAATTGAAATCAGGGCTTCACATTCATTAGACAAGTTCACTGTCAACTGAGCTGTATGCCCCAACAAAACTGTCACTACTAAAAAGTCTTTTTTTTTTTTTTTTTAAAGATTTACTTATTGTCTGTATGTGAGTACACTGTCGCTGATTTCAGACTTAACAGCAGTGGGCATTGACTCCCATTACAGATGGTTGTGAGCCACCATGTGGTTGCTGGGAATTGAACTCATGACCTCTGGAAGAACTGTCAGTGCTCTTAACCTCTGAGCCATCTCTCAATGCCCTGTTTTGTTTGTGTTTGTTTAAATCTTAGGTGTTTTTTTTGGGGGGGGGGAGATATCCCTGGTTATCTTGGACTTAGTCCTTGTAGTTGAGGATTACCTGAACTTTTCTACCTCCTGGTGCTGGGATTACAGACATTTTGTAGACACCCTCATTTTATGCAGTGGGGGGGGGGGGCGTGTCTGATGTTGGGTATCCAGCTCAGGGCTTTGTGAATCTTAGGTAGGCACTGTACCAACTGTGCCTTCTCGTTTATTAAACCTTGTCAAAAGAGCTCAGGTAGCAGGCAAAAGGTGCCTGAAATTTCCAGAGCAGCCAAAGGCATGAAAGGGTCTTTTTGAGGTTGCCTGGCACGGTCCCTCCTCCAGCTGAAAGGAAGCCGTGTTTCCCTATCGGGCCCTTCCAGCTCCAGTTGCTCAGGTGTGCTTTGTGGTTTCCGAAGTACCCAATGTTCCTTCATAATCCTCCACTTCCTTTTATAAAGAACATTTATGAAGCTCTCTTCTTTAACACAGCCCTCAAAACAGTTTTGCTGTGCAAAGTAGTCATTGTTCGAAGTGTTTCACCCACTGTGCCAGAAATCAGTGGGAACGCCCTGACTGGAGGGTCTGGTTCTGTGGTGGGTACTTATTGGTGGAGGCATCTCTGATCTTCTCACCATTCTGCAATGGAATGAGGAGGTAAAAATGGCACCACAGGCTCACAGACAAAAGCACTATTAGGAGGTGTGGCTTGTTGTTGTAGGTGTGGCCTTGTTGGAGGAAGTGTGTCATTGGGGGCTGGGCTTTGAGGTCTCAAATGCACAAGCCAGGCCCAGTGTGGCATTTTCTCCTCCTGCTGCCTGTGGATCCAGATATAGAACCCTCTCTCAGCTTCTCAGCTACCCGTCCAGCACCGTGTCTGCCTGCATGCTACCATGCTTCCTGCTGTGATGATAATGGACTGAACAGCTGAGACTGTAAGCCAGTCCCAGTGAAATGTTTCCCTTCATAAGAGTTGTCATGATCATGGTGTCTCTTCACAGCAAGATAACAGTGACTAAGACTGGAAATTTAAAAAATTATTCTTTGATAGTGTCATACATATGTACAATGTATCGCTATATACCCACCCAACTCCTCCAGATAATGCCAGCATACCCTCTATCTTCATGCCACCCTGCTTTTTTGTAACCTACGGAGTCCAATTAGTTCAACTAGTAGGTCGATTGAGCAACCCGACTGTCTTGGTCTTGTGCAGGTAACCGTAGCTCTGGTGAGTTTAATGGATACAGTGGCTGGCCCGATCCATCCAGACAGCCTTCCCCATCCTTTGTCATTTTACATTCTTTCTGCCCTTTATGAGGCGTTCCCTGAGCCCGGGACCAATGGGTGTTGATGTAGAAGTCCCATTTAGGGCGAGCACTCAACAGTCAGTTATCCTGGGCGTTTTGTCAGTTATGAATGTCCGTGTTAACTGTTCTCCGCTGCTCTGGGTAACATTGAGAGCTTTGGAAATCCACGGGAGCAAACACACATTGAGAAGGCAGTCTAACAGTGTCTCTGTTAGGGTTTTACCGCTGTCAGCAGACACCATGACCAAGGCAGCTCTTATAAGAACAATATTTAATTGGGGCTGGCTTAGAGTTCAGAGGTTCCGTCCATTATCATCAAGGCAGGAGCATGGCAGCGTCCAGGAAGTCATGGTGCAGGAGGAGCTGAGAGTTCTACATCTTCATCTGAAGGCAAACTGGAGAAGACTGGCTTCCAGGCAGCTAGGATGAGGGTCTTAAAACTCACACCCATAGTGACACACCTACTCCAACAAGGCCACACCTACTCTAACAGAGCCATACCTTCTAATAGTGCCACTTTCTGCACCAAGAAAATATACAAATTATCACAAACTCATGTCCATTTAAGTAAAACCACAGTAGGAGGTTGGTCTTTAGGGTTTATGACCTACAGAGCCATGGCTTTTGACAAGTTCTTAGTATCAGACTTGAGTTCCCTTCTGTGACCCTGGCCTCACATTCAGACACTGCGTAATGTTCACACTACTCTACCAGTGCACATCTTGCCTGGGCATTCAGAGTTCACCATTACAGTTGACGGCTTCTCTCGAAGCTTCCTAGCTTCTGGAGGCTACTCGGCAGGGAGAGAGTTTTCAGATCAGTTCCACCTTGATTTCTGTGTGTCCTGTAACCAAAGTGTGCTGTGCCTTCAAGGATCTTACTGTCTAGTTATGGCAAACACCCCACAGCAATGGCAGTAGCCTGTGTTGTGTGGGGGTGGGGAACCGTCCTCATAGCAATTCAGAGGGAGGTATCCAATACCAAGCTCTGAGATTATCCCTTAATAATCTGTGTCTTCTGAGGGAACCATCTATGCAGGGTACCTGTGTTCAAATTACTTTTTAAAAATTATATTTTTAAATTAGCATACAAAATAGTGGTTCCCGTAGAATTTTCGCGCATTCCTAGTTTTGGGTAATCCACCCCCACCCACCCACTCCTCTTTTGTCCCCTCCCCCATCCCTGCTTTGACCTTTGTACAGTCAGGTCATGGAGTCAGATTGCTGACCCCTGTGATTCATCTCAGGCTTCCAAAGATCTTCATTTCTACCCACTGCTTGGCAAGTTCGACTTACGTATATATTTTTCTTAACGGACCACATCACTTTCCTCTGAACGCATAGGAACCAACCCTCGGTCACCATCCTTCTTATTGGCGACTTCTTCAAGTTTCACTTTTGTATTCTTCTTAAATCGACTTGAAGGCAATGCTATTGCACGTAAGAGCCTCACATGGCTAGGCTAAAGGAGCCTCTCAGACACTCGCTTAGCTCCAAGCCCTGTACGTCTGTCTCAGTGACTTTCTGCACAGGTAGAATGGCCATGCCGGAGCCTCAGGGCTTAGCTTCACGCAGGGTCTTAACGTCTTCCATACCAATTTATGTACTGTGACCTGAAATTAGAAAAGCAGTTAGCGTCATCTCCTCTTGGACAGCTCATGTCCTTCGGCCTAATCTCACACACACACACACACACACACACACACACACACACACCTGTGAGCTAATATTGCCCGGTCTGGGTCTCCTGTGAGTTGACTACGCTATTTGTCTTTCATGACTGTCTGACTTCCTGGCTTCCCTGGTATAGTACCCTCAGGTTTCACTCACACTTTTGGGAATGGGAGACTTTCCTCCTTCTTCATAAGGCTAAACAGTAGCCCGCCGTATGGACAACCCCATTCCTTCTACCATGCTTATCTAACATCCCCAGAGGAGATCCTGTTTACTATCGTGACTTAGAGCTTTTAAGCGGGCGATGTCAGAATTGGGGAGCAGTGGGAGCCTTAGTACGTGCGGGAACAAGATCTGAGGGGCACCTGACTCAAGGGACATTGCGCTTGCTCTGTCCCTGAGCCCTAAACCATACACAGGGAACGACCCGACACTAAGACACTAGGCTTTGGTGTCACAGCTAACGCACACATCCAGAACTCCAGCTCAGTATTTGTCTTCCATGGTTTCCAGGTCCCGTAGCTAGTGTTGATACGATTTGACAGGTTATAAATCAGTGCTCCGTGCCGGACGGAGGCCCCACTCACCAGCAGCAGCCCTCACTCACGAGCAGCCGCGTCCTAGCCATGAGACAGCATTTCATGGAGCTCCTTCCTGTAGGCTGGCCCGTACAGCCTCCCCGTCCCCTTTTCTCAGTGTTCTCTGAGCCGTGGAGGGGGTGATGTTGGTGTTCTGTTTAAGCAAAGCACCAGGAGCCTTCTTATATATATTTTGGTGGACATACACTCCCATTTCTTTTGGATAGTTACTTAAGAGCAGAATTAATGTATGTTAGAGAAGGTAGATGCTTGGCTTTGGTACATAGTGGTTTACATATCACATGTATGCCCACCAGCAATATATGGTTGTTTTAGATGCATATGCCCCACGACGGCCAGCCTTGTTCCATGCTGGAGAGCAAATCAGGACCTTGTGAGAGGGCTTAAAAAGGAGAGGAGGGGGGGGTCAAGGGAGTGTGGCATGGCAGTGTGGGAAAGGGGGTGTCCAAGCAGGCCCCTGTCCAGGCACCTCTTCCCCGAGGGACCACACACACACAGGCATGGTATAGAATAGAGATCTCTGGGGCAGGGCATACCTGGCCATTGCCAGGAAGGTGTGGGGTGGAGCTTAGACAGAATACCAATACCTTGCACATGCTAGCTTAAACGCTCCACCACTTAGCACGCTTAGTGTGATTTTTTTTAAGAACTTATTTTTAATTATGATTCTCTGTGTGGGTATGTACACAGATTGATGTATAGGTGGCTGAGGAGGGCCAGAGGCATTATTAGGTTTGCTGGAGCTGGAATTAGAGCAGCTTGGAGTCTCCCAGTGTGCACGCTGGGAAACAAACTGGTTTTCTGCAGAGCATGGCACTCTGAACTGCTAAGCCATCTCTCCAGCCTCCCCTGTGTGACTTTCAATTCTGTCTTCAAGTAGGAGCCTGAGAGAAGGCTGTCCATCAGTGTACCTGGGCAGAATGAAAATAAATAAACTGCCAATATGTAAGCACGTGGTTCTACTGAGCTCCTTTCTCAGCTGTCTCAGGGACAAACACCCACCCAAACCCAGCAGCAGGCTCCAGTAAGCATCAGGAGAACAAATCGGGACTCTGGGCACTTTTTCTTTGAAACAACTCTGGGCTAATAAAACTCTGGTCTCAGTTTTCTTCCATTCTTTTACGATAAGAATCATGCTGAAATTGAAACAAAAGGTCCCAGTCCTTCAGGTTCCTGTAGGGAAGTGTGACTTGAAGTGTTCCAGGGTTTTTGCTCCTTTCTGTTTCTTTGTTGAAAGACCCAGGGAAACCCCTGGGGCTCGGAGATCAGAGCAGCAGTGTTTGTCAGGCTGCTGGGAGGCAGTTCTGTTTTATTCTATTCTTGGGGAACCTGCAGTTCCTGGTGCCCGCACTAATTTGTTGCCACCAGTGTGTCCAGTTGTTACCATTATCCCGCATCCTTGGCAGTGTGTTGTGATCTTTAAAAGAGAAAGCGGTGGGGTGTGTGGGAAGGGGGTGCCTCAGCGGGCCCATGCCGAGGCATCCCTTCCCCCTGAGGGACCACACACACTACAGTATAGTATAGAATAGAGTTTATTTAGGGCATGGGGAGGGGAGTTGAGGGGGTCGTAGAGGCAGAAAAAGGCAGAACGAGAAAGAAGAGAAGCAGAGGCGGGCCATGACCACGTGGAGAGAGGGGGGAACGGAGGGGGAAAACAAGAGGGTAAGAGGCAAGAGAGAGTAAGAGAGTAAGAGAGGGAGGAGGGGCAAGCAGCCCCTTTTATAGTGGGCCAGACCTACCTGGCTGTTGCCAGGTAACGGTGGGGTGGGGCATACCCTGCTGTTGCCAGGCAACTGTTGGGTGGAGCTTAGACAGAATCCTTACAGTGTGTCCAATTGTTACCATTACTGGCACATCCTTGCCAGTGTTTGTTATTTTCTTCTGATAGGCGTCCTGACCAGACTGAGACAGGGTCATGAACCGTAATCCTGTGCTTGTTTGCTTGTTTTTGAGATGGTGTGGAGGCCCAGGGTGCTGGGGTTGGCTGTAGCCTAGACTGCCTTAAGCCTGCCGATAGCTGAGGTTGACCGTGAAATTTTAATCCTCGTACCTGAGTGCTTCACCAAGAGGCTTGTACCCCCACCATATAATCCCGGTGCTGGGGAACGAACCTAGGGATTTCACCCAGGCTAGGTAAGCACTTTACCAGCTGCTACATCACCACCACCCCATAGTACGGTTTTAATTTGTATTTCTGTGTTAGCTAAAAATGTTGAGGGTTTTCCAGGCATACTCAGTCCCTTGAGAATTCTCTTCATCGGGTGAGCTCATTTACTGACTGGATTGCTTTCCTTATGTCTTTAAAAAAAAGTTAGTTCAGCAGGGCAGTAGTGGCCCATGCTTTTAATCCCAGCACTTGGGAGGCAAAGGCAGGTGGATTTCTGAGTTCGAGGCCAGCCTGGTCTAGAGTGAGTTCCAGGACAGCCAGGGCTACAAAGAGAAACCCTGTCTCAAAAACAAAAACAAAATTTAAAAAATTAAGTTCTTTTGTTTGTCTTGTTGTTGATGTTTTGTTTTTGTTTGATTTTTCGAGACAGGGTTTCTCTGTGTAGCCCTGACTGTCCTGGAACTCACTCTGTAGACCAGACTGGCCTCGAACTCAGAAATCTGCCTGCCTCTGCCTCCCGAGTGCTGGGATTACAGGTGTGTGTGCACCACCACTACCCATCAAAAATTAAGTTCTTAACTATCTGACCTCTGTCAAATGTATAGCAAGGGAAGACTTTTCTCCCAAGTTTTAGGTAGCAGGTATGAATTCTCTGTCTTTGCTATGCCATCCGATCCTGCTTGCCAGTTCTTGGCTTTATTTCCTGAGCCGTTGGACTCTGCCTACATTTGGAAGTATCTTACATGTTCTCCTCTGACTATCTCAGAGCTTCAGGTCTTGCATTATAGTCTTCCATCCATTCTGAAATCAATTTTTAGGAGTTAGATGTATTAGTTTTGTCTTATGTGTGAGAATTTTGCCTGCATGTGGGTATCTGTACCACGTTCGAGTTTGGTGGCCCATGGAGGTCAGGAAAGGCCCCAGATACCCTGGAGCTGGAGTCACAGGTGGTTGTGAGCCACCACACGGGAGCAGAAGGGCAGGCGGAGCTTTTAGCCTGCAGGGGCCCCTGTGCTCTGTTTTGACCAGTACTAACTAGAGCAGGATTATCTTTCTTTAATGTATAGTAATGCAGTCTACATTTCGGGCACTTAGAGACCTTAACTGTACCTTAGACAACTCCTCTGTGGATTCATTTGCTCACCCTGTCAGCCGTTCTTGCTGATTTGATAAACAAATCTGCCCATCTCCAGGCAGGAGAGGAAATGATACCTCAAAGGCAGACCTTCCACCACTGCTAACATGGCCTGAAAACCTGCCAACTCCCCGCTCCGCCCGTCCTGAGGACACTGAGGTCAGATGTCCCTGCGCTTCAGGAGTCTTTTAGATGTCGCTCCTGTGGAACGGTTCCACTGCAGTGGTCAGCAGTTTAGAAGTCATATTGATCCTTTCGTTTTTGGTTAACGTACATGCAGCCTCTCCTTGGAAAGTCCCCGCACTGGTCTAGCCTTTGGTTGCTGCACAGCACTGACACTTCCTACTTGTCCACGTGACCTCTCTTGTTGGGCCAAATCTTTGTTTGTTGCCAGTACTGCCGATAACATTGGCTTCTTTTTTTTTTTTTTTTTTTGATGCTGGGCGCCAAGCCCAGACCCTTGCACACGTGTGCCCTCTGCCTCTCGGGTGTCTGTTGCTGCAACAAAACACCATGACCAAAAAGCTACCTGGGGAGGAAAGGGTTTCTTCAGCTTACACTTCCAGACCTTGGTCCATCATGGAAGAAGCCAGGACAGGAACAAGCAGGGAAGGAACCTGGAGCCAGGAGCTGATGGCAGGGACGGAGAAGAGTGCTGCTTCACTGGCTAGTTTTACACTGCTGGCTCAGCTGATAACTTACAGAGCCCGGAACACCAGCTTAGGGATGGCCCCACCCACAGTGATCTACAGCTCCACCCACAATGAGCTGGCCCTGTCCCATCAATCACTAATTGAGAAAGTGCCCTACAGCTGCATCTCGAGGAGGCGTGTCCTCAACCCAGCCGCCTTCTTTTCTGATTTCTGGGTTGTGTTGACACACAAAGCCAGTCAGTACGTATATTTTATTTTTGAACTAGATCTGTACCGTGGCTTCTTTTTAGATTATGTTTTTGAGGTTTTAGATTTTATTTGTATGATGTTTTACCTTCATGTGTGTATATATACTGTGTGCCTAGAGCCCACAGAGGCCAGAGAGCATTGGATCCTCTGGGAGTGGATTACAGGTGGGTGTTAAGAATGGAACCTGGAGCTGGAGCGATGGCTCAGCAGGTAAGAGCACTGACTGCTCTTCCAAAGGTCCTGAGTTCAGTTCCCAGCAACCACATGGTGGCTCACAACCATCTGTAATGGGATCTGATGCCCTCTTCTGGGGTGTCTAAAGACAGCTACAGTGTACTTACATATAATAAATAAATAAATAAATATTAAAAAAAAAAAAAAAGAAAGAATGGAACCCACAGCCGGGCGGTGGTGACTCATGCCTGTGATCCCAGCACTTGGGAGGCAGAGGCAGGCAGATTTTTGAGTTCGAGGCCAGCCTGGTCTACAGAGTGAGCTCCAGGACAGCTAGGGAAACCCTGTCTTGGAGGAAAAAAAAAAACCCAGGTCCTCTCTAAAAACAGCAAATGCTCTAAACAAACAATCAAGCCAGCCTCTAGCACTCTTTCTCCTTTTTCTCCTCCTCCCTCCTCTTCCTCTTTTTCTTCCTCTCTCTCTCTCTTCCTTCTCTTCTTCCTCTTCTTCCCTCCTCACTTCCCCTCCTCCTCTTCCTCTTTTGAGATAGGATTTCATTATGCCTATGCAGCCCTGACTGGCCTGGAACACTCTATGTAGACCAGGCTGGCTTTGAACTCACAGAAGTCCACTGGCTTCTGCTTCCCAAGTGTAAGATGCTGTTAAACTTCCTGTTTCACCTCACGTCTCCCCCCAACCCACATATCAGGGTTTTCTTCTGGCAAGTTCCTGGGGGGGGGTTAAATTTAAAACATCATTTGTTTGCTGTTTTGTTTTTGCAGGTCACACGTGGGTTAGTTTACTAACCTGGTGTCCAGGCAGCTCCCAGACTCAGGGAGTGTCTGATGGAGAGTGAAGGAGGGCTTCTTCTCCCATCCCCCCTTTCTTCTTCTAACTTCACCTCTGACAGAGCTCCCTCCATGTGGAATACCGTAATGCCACGGTTACAGCGGAACCCACGCTCTTAGAAGTTCTCAAATATGTATAAGTCGGAAATCTCGATTCCATTTCAGTGTGTGATTGGTTCTGATCTTGTATTTATACTTGAAGTCTTGGAATTTGTGTTGGTCTGCCAACAAAGGGGCCCACCACAGATGGGGAGGCTTAAACAATGGAGAGTGGAAGCCAGAGGTGGGGCTGCTTCCTGAGGGCAGAAGCGGGTCTGAGGTGGGGTCTGAGGTAGACCTCGCGCTTGGCTTGTAGAAAAGCATCCTCCACCCCACCCCCACCCTCCACCCCACCCCAACCCCCACCCCCATCCCCGTGTGCCATGCGGGAATTTCTCCTTCTGTAGGGACCAGCAGTACTGAGGTACTGGAGACATATGGCTGTGGAGACACAAACTGGTCTATAGTAGGAACTTTAACAACGAATCCATAGCAGGAGCTTTAACAAACAGTCCATGGCCTTTCTACCAAGCATTGTGCGTGGTGTGCTGAGCATGGGTCTCAGTTCCGGTTGGTCCCCAAGAATCCCCAGGCTGGTGGAGAGCTGTTGTCTCTGGAAGCGCAAGTCCCTCTGGGAAGGAGCTGCCGCCCCTTGCCCCTTGCTGCTTGCCGGCTCTCCACTTGCTCAGTTCCGCCTGAAGTCAGGATGGAAACACGTGGGTGACTCACTTCACCCTGGGCACCAGAATCTTGCCACTGTCCTATTTTTAATCAAAACTTACCACTCAAAGCTGACTGGATGATAGGACTGCTCCCTCTCAGGCTCCAGGTATGCGACTGTAGCCATTGTCTTATTTGGTCTTTGCAGTGGCGTCTCTGTACTGTCCAAACACTTATGTGCCATGGTGTCCTGGCCATCAGAAAATCACACAAACACCTGACCCCATCGGTTCTCAACCTGTGGCCTGTGACCCCCTTTGGCAAACCCCTATCGCCAAAACTATTTACATTATGATTCAAAACTATGGCAAAATGATAGTTATGAAATAGCAACAAAACTAATTATATGGTTGGGGGCCACCACAGCATGAGGAACTGTGTTAAAGGGTCGCAGCGTTAGGAGGGTTGAGAACCTCTGTAGCGGAGTGATAGCCAGGGATGTCTTTATTCAGAGTTGGTTTACGACTGAGGCTGAACTTTTTCTCTGACAGACATTGGTACAGATCTGTGGTGAGTTTCAAATATACATAAAGCTTTTAAAAGCTATAATTCAGCTCCTTATGAGTAATTTACCATTTTAAAACCTTGTGATGGTTCCTGATGTTCTTTGATAATAATGCTTTATGTAAGAGGCAGTAGCATCGCAGTTTAAAAGTTTTTACATCGCTGGGCTGGTTAGAGCATTCAGTAGGAAGAGGTTCTTGCTGCCAAGTCTGGCAGACAATGTAAGTCCCAGGGTCCGTATGGTGGAGAGAGAGGATGTCCTCAAACCATGTATATGCAATACTGGTAAACAAATAGATGCGTTACTTTTGTTTCATTGCTAATAGACACTACCTGTCATTTGCAGTGGGCAAAAAGTAGGTCCTTCGAGAGAGTCACTGGACACACAACTCTCTGCCCACACACAGTCAACAGAGAGCCTGTGGCGTGAGAGAAGCCCTCTCCTGAAATTCACCGTTGCTTCTCGCGAATTTTTTTTGTAGAGAACAGAAACCAAGCGTGCTGTGGTAGGGCCCAGCCCTTGAGAGGCATAGTCAAGAAGAGCTTCACAAGTTTGAAGCCAACTTCGTCTAAATAGTGGATTCCAGGCCAGTCAATGCCACCTTGGGAGAAAGACCCTGCTTCAACAAACAAACAAAAGTACAACAAACCTCCCAGCTCCAATGCTTGCTGCTTTTACCCGGTTACAAAAGAAAAAGTAATTGTTTTCTTACTGGAAAATTGAAGTTACTGGAATATGCCTGTAGAGAAAATTGCCTTTGGAGTGTTTTGGTGGCTTATGTAAACTTGAAAGTCCTTGCTAAGAGCCACTAGGTTGTAAAAGGTCATACTAAAGGGACAGAGTGGGCCGTGACCCTTATGAGTTTAGGGTTTCTTTCTTGTTTTTTTTTTTTTTAATGTAAATAGATCATGGTAAGTGTACCTAAACTGTTTAATTGTGTTCTTAAATAGGTATTCTTTATTGTCACGTGACACCCTTTACCTCTCTGGGTCTTACTGTGGGGGCGGGGCTCCCAAACCAAAGGGGAGGGAAGCAGAGCAGCCACTGATCGATCTCCCTGCTTCTGGCTCCAGACACATGAACCGGTTACTTCCTGCCGTGATGGATGGTACTATCAGACTGAGCCAGGACAAACCTGCCCTTCCCTACGTTGCTTTTGTCAGGTCTGCAGCTGGTTTCTCCTTCTGGTCTTTTTTCTTCTCCTAAAGCGGTCGCAGTGAAAGGCAGAGCAGCAGGCGCTCATTTTCCTGCGTGCAGAAATGCCCGTGGTCCCAGATTTGTGCACTGGAAGCTGTTTACACAGACCGAGTCTGCACGCCCAGAGATGACAAAAACGAGGTGTGGCTGAAGGCCCACTCAGGCAAAAACTGATCAGAGAAGAATAGGCCACCCTACTCGCTTGATGGGAAATCCAGGATTTCCTGATGGGGGTCCCCTGATTGCTTAAGGGCCGCCAACCAAATAGTTGTCCAACAGCGTGAAAGAAATCAGTCCCAGGGGATAAGCACACATCCAAGTGACCGGAGAAGCCAGGCTCTGGTGTTTAGAGCCGGAAAGGCAGGGACAGGGGACAGGGAGTTGGAGTCTGATGAGATGGGGTCATGCTGGGCGGAGACAGTCATGGGGACGGATGGTGGGGACGGATGGTAGTGGCGGTTACACGGCACTGAGCAACTTAGAACAAAACTCAACACCTCATGACTCAAATTGGCCTGGGCTTTGAACTTAGAGGGAGAGGCAGGTGATCTTTAAAAAAAATAATCTTAAAAAAATTTTTTTTTCTGGCCCGAGGTTTCTGTTTGTAATTCAGCAGATGCATGGTCCACCACCACATGGCCTTCCACTAGACTTGTGGTCCTCTGTAACTTGTGAGGCCCGGCCACATTGTCCCCCACCACAGCCCGGCCTGCGTCCACTGCCCGGCCTTTTCTACGGCAGTGTGTCCCGAACTATGCATGGGACAAGTCTACCCCTCCCTCTCGTCTGTTGTTTAGAAAAGTCAACCAATACGGAAGCAGAGATCTGTCTATACCTGAATCTAAAAATAGCCACGGAGTTTTATACCTGTATTGTGGAAAGCCCCACCATTCAGATGTCAGCAGCCGGCTTCAGTCTGTAGCTCTGGGAGAAGGCCAGAGGCAAAGCGCGCTGAGCTTTTCTGAGACTACAGAGTAAAGTTCAAGAAACCGAGTTTTACATCTAAATATTCGGTTGTCTAAAGAGACCCGCGCAGGGAGGCAGCTGAGCAGATAAAAGCTTGAGCTGTGCTAGACTGTGACTTCAACCCGTGTTTAAAAAAAGGCCAGGTGTGGTGCGCAGCTGCAGTTCTGGTGAGCTGGGGGTGGGGCCAGACCTGCCCGAGCACCGGACGGCCAGCTCACCGGTGGTACTTCTGCCTGACGGGGTCTCACGGGGTGGGGGGGTCACCCGCCAGTCATTCGGGTCACCTCTCAAGACCCAGAAACCTACAGCCTGGCACTGGAGCAGGCTGAGGTTGTGTAGAGAGGTCTTGGTAATCCGGAGGGAGGTTATGCTACGTTGCTCCTCCGTGGTGGGAAGTGTGGGTGGCGTTATAAGTCGAGACCCTGGGGTAATCTGGGAAGTCAGTATGTGAATGAAACCTGACGCCAACTAGACCAATCCTTTCAAAATAAAGACAAAATGTCTCTTGAAGAGTAGGTCGTGTCGGCATCCTAAAAATTCTTAGCGCAGGGGCCTTCGCGAGTACCAGGGGCCGCATATCTGGGACCAGCCCCAACACCACTTGAGTTTATAATGGCATCTGACAGAGCCGGATTCTTAGGGAACTTATGTGCTGGTTAAGGAGACACAATACAGAGAGGGGCTTTATGTAAACTAAGGAGAGTTCATTTTTAAAATATTACTTGTGTGTGTGTTTCCTTGTGTGCAGGTGCCTATGGCAACCAGAGTTATAGTGGTCCCCTGGGGCTGGAGTCATGGGAACTGGGTGCTGGGAACTGAACTTAGCATCTCAATTTCAGAGCAGTGTGTTCTAACTCCCGAGCTGTCTCCAGCACGATTTCTTTTTCATTTTTATTTATTTATTTTATGTACATGGCTGCCCTGCTGCATGTGCACCCCCAGGCCAGAAGAGAGCATCAGATTCCTTTAGAGCCAGTCGTGAGCCACCTTGCCGGTGCTGGGATTTGAACTCAGGACCTCTGGAAGAGCAGCCAGTGCTCTTAATCACTGAGCCATCTCTCCAGTCCCCTAACCCAATTTCTTAAGAACAGAAAGCAGATGGGAAGTGTGAGAGCGAGACGCTCAGACCGTGACCCTAGTTTCAAGGACATCCCTTGGCCCCATTAGAGTGTCCGGAGGCCTAGTTCCTCATCTGCTAAGTAAATTCTTTGAGGGAGGAAAGAGGTGAGGTGAGGTGAGGGTGAGGATGTGGTATTTTTGGAATAGTTTGAGATACAAAGAAATTTCCTGATAAGATTAGATTCCTCCTGAGTGAAACTTGGACTCTGGTCACTCTCGCCAGCGAAAGGCTAACGCAGGGACAGCTCAGAGGGCCTGGCTGTCGGGCTCTTGCGTCAGCTTTGAGGCCATGTCCTGAGGTGGCTCTGAGGGAAAGCAGGGATCAGTTCCTGTGGGGGCCACGTTGTTTAGGGTTGAGACTTGTTTGCAACTTTGACCAGAAAGTCATCTAGGCCTGGGGATGTGGATCAGTGGAAAGTTCGTGCAGAATATGCTTGGCGCCCCGGCCTCAGGCCCAGCACTACCGTAACTGGGCGCTGTGGCCTGGATACAGCGCCTCGAGGCCCGCCCCTGCCTTCAGGTTGTCTGACTTCCTTCTGAGCAATAGTGATGCTTTTGCCTCACCCTGGTGCTTAGGCATGAAAAGATAATTAATTAAAGCAAAAAGTTCTAGTTTTGTTCTAGGTGCCAGGATCCAACTCCTAAAAATCCCCGCCATGTTGCTGATTCTTGGGAAGAAAGCAGGCAATAAAGAAGATGGATAGGAGTGCGGAGTGCTTGTCCAGCACTGGGTTCGAGCCCCTCTCCTCTCCATGCACAGGAACTAAGAAAGCAAGAGGCCAGGTTGCAGCTCAGTTGATAGAACATCCTCCCAGCATGTGGGAAGTCCTGGGTTCAGTTCCTGGCACTTGCTTGGGAGCTTGGGGGTACAAATCAGCTCCTGAAATGCATTTGTATGAGCACAAGGCCGAAGTTCGAATCCTCGGTACCCATGTAAAAAAGCAGGGTGTGCTGGCTTGCACAGACCTGTAAGCCCAGCTTTGAAGAGGGGGGGACAGGAGGGCTGGCCTGCTGACCAGCCAGTCTGGCTGAACTGCCAAATTAATTCCAGATCTGTTGAGAACCCTCGCCTCAAAAACAAGCTAGAGAAGCAATTGAGGCAGACAGTGAACATCGACCTCTGGCTCCCACATGCCTGAGCACCCGTGTGCATGCACACCCGCACATGCACGCATGCACGTGGACCCCCTACACAGAGCACGCACACACAAAGAAAACATATTAGTATTAGCACAGAAAAAGATAAAACCCCCATGTAGTGATTTTATGCATGTGTGCCCATGTGCGTTTGAGGGGACAAATGCTGACTGACTGCACACTTCCCATGTGGAATGTGTCTCGGTCCCAGATGGGGGTCAAACCTCACCCTTGTGTGAAATAAAACTTCCTGTCTGTCCCTGGCCCGGTGGGTCCTGGATCTTGCCTGACTGGGGTCAAGGACCCCAAGGAGAAAGCGCAGGGCCCGGGGGAGAATGGAATGAGTGCCTTCAGAGGGAGACCGCCTAGGAGAGTGTCAAGTGCTCAATAAACTTCAGCCATTATAGGTGTCAACCCTGTTGCATCCTGTTATAAAATCCAGAGCTTTAGCTGGAAGCCAGGGCCACTGTCTTGGGGGAGTATCCAGCCCTGGAAACGGTTCTTGCACAAGTAACAAGTACACAGCCGTTGACCCCCTGCCCTTGTCACTGGTGCTCTTCAAACTCCCTGCCCTCCCTCTCCACCTTCCCCACCCCCGCGGCCATCTAAGAAGCCTGTCTAAAGCAGGGAGTGCAGACCTTTGACAGAGCTCTTGTCCTTGCAAACTAGGGAGTGGGCAGAGGGAAGACAGAGATATATCCTCTCTGAGGAGGTCGGGCTGTGGAGAAATGCAGTACAGATGTTGCACGTGCTCATTGGAGGAGGAAAAAGATCAGACTGTAAGGCAGCCGTTCTCAGCCTTCCTGATACTGCCACCCTTTAACAGACCTTCATGCTGTGGTGACCCTCAGCCATAACATTATTTCTGCTGCTACTTTGTATCTGAAATCTCACTACTGTCATGAATCACGAGGTAAACATCTGGTTTCCAGGTGACCCCTGTGAAAGGTCATTTGACCTCCCCCAAAGGGTCACGACCCATGGGTTGAGAACCGCTGCTTTTGTGCCTCTGCACTCTGGCCTTATCTTGTTTCTAGACAGACTTTGTGGTTTAGAGAGTGCAGAAGCCGTCTCAGGGACGGGAACTCACTCTGTAGCGTTTGTGCCCATGCTTTCTTAACCTGCTTCTCTGTGGGCCGCCTTCTAGTTATAGGAACACGGTTCTGCAGTGTGTGGGAAATCACCCTCTGAGAACTTCCCTCAATGCCCTGGTCCACTATCTCAGTTCTCTGTACAGTAAGTGCTCTCAATTTAACAGCCACCGCTAAGTCATTAGCAGGTCCCCTTTAAAAAGTAATGCTCTGCCCCACACCACGTGACCAGGCCCTTCAGAATTAACAGGTACAAGCACACCGTGAGCCATGGTGCATGGTCACCAAATCCCAGTCAGATCAGCGGAGTGCTGAGGAGCTGAAGCCAGAGGCGTCGTTAGTGTCTCCATCCCTGTGTTCTCGCATTTGAAGTGATTCTCTTCAGTTCAGGAGACTTGGGAGCATTAAACCGGTCTCATATAGCGACTAGAGAGATGGCTCAGTGGTTAAGAGCACTGACTGCTCTTCCGAAGGTCCTGAGTTCAGTTCCCAGCAACCACATGGTGGCTCACAACCATCTGGGATGGGATCAGATGCCCTCTTCTGGTGTGTCTGAAGGCTGTTATAGTGTATTCATAGAAATAAAAATAAATCCTTAAAAAACAAAACACAAAATGGGCGCCTATAAATGCATCTAGCCTGAGATGCCACCGAGGCTGAATCTTACCAGTTTAATATCTGTTAAAATGGTTAAAATGGTTCACTTTTATTTTTGTTTCATTTTGTTTCCTTACAAAGACAAAGTTTTACCTTGTAGCCTCTTCAGCTGGCCTTGAACTCCCCTTGACCCTGAGGCCTCAGCCGCCTCAAGTGCTGGCCTTTGCCAAGCATTGGCCACCACGCCCTGCAGCTTCTTAATATTTTGACAGCTTCTGGGGAAGAGATTGCCCAATTTATAAACATAAACATTTTTTTACAGTTTACCATTATTATAAAATGCCGACTTTAATAATCCCGACACGTGGTGTCACCTGATGTGGAGAAGTCCCACGTGGGTTACCTCTTCTTTTTAACAAGGCCCTCTGAGGGCATATGGCTTTACTATGCTCATTTTGCCAGCAAGAAACCAGGCTTAGACTCAGAACAGTGGAGCATGCCTTAGTCCCGGCACTCCAGAGGCGAGGCTCAGATGGGTAGATCTCTGTAAAATAGAGGCCAGCCTGGTGTACATTAGTGAGTCCCAGGACTATGTAGAGAGACCCTGTCTCAAAAAAAGAACAAGTGAGCAGGTTTAGAGAGAGAGAGAGACGATGCAGACTGTGCCGTTAGGTTGCTTTCCTTCCGACGGCCTGTGCGGCGGGCTGTACCTACCTTACTGCTGCCTCGGGAACTCTTGGTTCTCAGAGGCTTGGCTTGGAGGCAGAAAGAAGGTCCAGCCTCTGCTGCCCGTGGCTATGCCACCTGAGGGCCACTGAGCTCCGCCTGGCTGCAGTGTTTGCCGTTTCCGCTCTGAAGATGTGCAGAGGTCTCTAGCCTTGCTTTCCTCTTCGAAGGCTCTGTTTACCTGGGAAAATGACCGGCTTACTGTTGGTCGTTAGCACTCACAGGCGTGGGGTCGGTTATAATCTCTGCTTTCCTGGGGGGCGGGGGGGGGGGGCGGTAGAAAACCCAAGCACACAGTCTGGTCACTAGATCCCTGCACACTCACTCGGGCAGGCCTAGGGCAGAGGTGGTTTGTGTCGGGGTCTCTCCTTGGGGATTTCTGGTGCTATTGTCATTGTCTCCCTGGGAGCAGGCACCATCGGGGAACCACCTGGCAATAGCCGGGATCCCCAGGACTTGGAAATGATTAAATTGAATTATAGAACGCAAGATTATGTCTGCACATTCTATCTGTGCTCGATTCACCCTTTGAACGATAAGGGAAGTTAAGCTCACCTCACAGTGTTTAGAGGTCAGCTGGGAGCCACAGGCCGTGCTACCACAGGAGATGGCAGGCCTAAACTCATTTTAGGATATATAATAAATGAGGGCCAACCTGAGCTACATGAAGTACTGTCAGAAAGACAACAAAAATAAGAAAGGAAGAAAAAAGGAAAGAAAAGAAAGAAAATGAGATTCATCCTGGGTAATGTTAAGGAATTATCATGGATATTCTTGGGTCTTTTTTTTTTTTGGATTTGGTTTTTCGAGACAGGGTTTCTCTGTGTAGCCCTGGCTAACCTGGAACTCACTCTGTAGACCAGGCTGGCCTTGAACTCAGAAATCCACCTGCCTCTGCCTCCCAGAGTGCTGGGATTACAGTTGTGCGCCACCACCGCCCGGCTTCTTGGGTCTTATAATGTTTTGTTGCTGGGGTTTTTGTTTTTTGTGGTTGTGGCCATACTAGACCAGGCTTCATACCAACCTACTGTATCCCAGCTCCAGGCCTCAAGCTGAAGGACTCAGGTCTTCAAAGACAAAACCCGGCTCTTACATAGACACAGGATCAAACCTCCACATCTGTCCTCAGGAAGCATTTGTTGGAAGGGTGGGCCAGGAGCTGTCTCTCAGTCATCTCAAAGCACCCTGTCTAGCCTGGGGCACTCACTTCCCTCTGGGGTACAAATGGGAGAGGAATGTGACCAGCATGACAGAACAACAGTGGCCATGTGATCTCCTCCTAGCAGTGGAGTTGGGGATGAGGGCGGGCTCTCTAACAAATACCGAGGCCGTGCTGAGCTGGTCTTGGAAGCGCCCGCCAGGATCCAGCCAAATTCAAGGCCGCTGTCTTTTTCCGGGAGCAGCAGGTGCCACCAAGCCCTCTGGAGGCCTGGCGGAGCCTTCCAAACTCAGAATTTGCTTTGGCTCCGGTTTTGGCCTGCAGGGGTGGTTTAGAGGGTTACAGAGTCCCAGGCCTGCCTGGCCAGGGGACCTGTAAGCCATTGTTAGGGGTGCTGTTGCACATCTTTCAGTGTTTCTCTAAGATACACATTGAGAGAGGCAGCTGCAGCAAACTCTGCCCCGGCCAGAGTAAATCCTTCAGCATGGACGGACGGAGCTAGTTATGCAGCAAGGGTTTATTCTCTTCTACGCTGAGAGAAACAAGCCACAGCAAGGAAGAGCAGAGTTTGCTTTCTGTAGGCCTCCCCCTTATCCTTCCTCCCTCCCTCCCTCCCTCCCTCCCTCCCTCCCTCCCTTCCTCCCTCCCTCCGTAGGGTGCTGGACTCTAAAGCCGTGAAACAGCCTTCTCCGACTCTTGGCTTTTCCCCTTGAACTACTGAGGTCGGCGATGGCTCACTGAAACAGACTCTAAAAATACCCCCAGCAGCATGCGAAGTATTTTTTCTTTGTCTAAAATTAGCCCGGTCCAGCCTTGTGTTCTGGTTTTGCAAAGCCCTCCATTAGCCACCCTGGCTTCTCTCTGTGGGTTTCTGTGTGCCGGTGACATGTTGATACGGAAGCCAGCCAGCGACTGACTGACTGCACAGGGCAACTTATGGAAGAGGACCCTTCCCTGGGCCCTTGCTCTGTCCTGGACCCACTGTCTGCTCGGTGGCGGCTACCCTTGTCCTCTTGGTGCCACTTCTGGGTCCCACACGAACCCTTCAGGGCTGAGCTCAGGTTCCTGAAGGGTTGCCTCTGCCTAGCGCAACTATTTGCTAAAGTATTTAAGTGCAGAGTAAATATTTGTCAGAGGCCAAGGCCGGTCCATTAACTAAGCTGCAGGAAGCAAAATATTATTTGTTGGTGGTATCTACAAAGAGATTTGTCTTTTCACATGAAAATTAAGAAGCTGGGGGGCAGGGAGAGGTGGCTCAGCCGCTAAGAGCACTGACTGCTCTTCCAAAGGTCCTGAGTTCAAATCCCAGCAACCACATGGTGGCTCACAACCATCTGGGATGGGATCAGATGCCCTCTTCTGGTGTGGCTGAAGAGGGCGACAGTGTATTCATATGTAAAATAGATAAAAACTTAATCTTAAGGGGAAAAAAGGCAATTAAGAAGTTGAAGGAGGCGGGGCTCCAGGGACTCGCTTGGATGTGTCACTGGTTAGAGATGTCTGGATTGGTCGCCACCTGCCTCCTCTGAACCGACTGTTTCTTTTTTTTTTTTTTTTTTTTTATTCGATATAATTTATTTACATTTCAAATGATTTCCCCTTTTCTAGCCCCCCCCCCACTCCCCGAAAGTCCCGTAAGCCCCCTTCTCTTCCCCTGTCCTCCCACCCACCCCTTCCCACTTCCCCGTTCTGGTTTTGCTGAATACTGTTTCACTGAGTCTTTCCAGAACCAGGGGCCACTCCTCCTTTCTTCTTGTACCTCATTTGATGTGTGGATTATGTTTTGGGTATTCCAGTTTTCTAGGTTAATATCCACTTATTAGTGAGTGCATACCATGATTCACCTTTTGAGTCTGGGTTACCTCACTTAGTATGATATTCTCTAGCTCCATCCATTTGCCTAAGAATGTCATGAATTCATTGTTTCTAATGGCTGAATAGTACTCCATTGTGTAGATATACCACATTTTTTGCATCCACTCTTCTGTTGAGGGATACCTGGGTTCTTTCCAGCATCTGGCAATTATAAATAGGGCTGCTATGAACATAGTAGAACATGTATCCTTATTACATGGTGGGGAGTCTTCTGGGTATATGCCCAGGAGTGGTATAGCAGGATCTTCTGGAAGTGAGGTGCCCAGTTTTCGGAGGAACCGCCAGACTGCTTTCCAGAGTGGTTGTACCAATTTGCAACCCCACCGAACCGACTGTTTCTAATGCTTAATTTTGTTTCTAAAGCATTGTCTTTGCAAGAGTTCGCTCTGGCTGGGTGATGGTGGCACACACCTTTAATCCCAGCACTTGGGAGGCAGAGGCAGGCAGATTTCTGAGTTCGAGGCCAGCCTGGTCTACAGAGTGAGTTCCAGGACAGCCAGGGCTATACAGAGAAACCCTGTCTGGAAAAAAACAAAACCAAATCCAAAAACCAAAAAAAAAAAAAAAGAGAGAGAGTTTGCTCTGTTCTGTGCAGTCTCCAGAACACATTAATTTTGTGAAAGCGGGCACACCTGGCTAACAGTTTTCACTGGTCAGTCTCTGGAATCTCGATTCCTTTGTTTTCCCACTCCCATTATTTTCTTCCTGTTATGATTTTGAGGTGTGTGTGTGGCGGGGGGCTAACTTGTTCTTTAACAGGATTTCTGTCTTATACTTTCCATTTCTCAAATGTTCAAATGGGTGTTCAGAGAGGATCCCACTTTCCTGCCTGCGACCATAATCCGTTGAAAAGACAGAAATAAGGTACACGGAGACGCAGTTCTCTCCATCTCTGCCAACAGGTGAGGCCTATGGGGAGGGCCTGTCTCCGCACAGGCTGGCTGTCTTCCTCAGGCTCCTTCCTCTTGGCTCACCCAGGTTGGGCTGGGATTGTAGCTCAGCGGTAGCGCTGCCTGCCGAGCATGGAGCGGTCCTAGGTTCAGTCCCGCTCAGAAAGCGGTGCATAAACGTGACCCCGGGAGGGTCTGTGTCCTCCCCACTTCACAGAGTCATCCGCCAACAGGAGTTTTGCCTTGTCTCCCTGGCTTTACAGTCCCTGGCAGGGTCACGGTTCTGGGGTTGGCTGGGCTTCCTGGTCACTGTCACCATGTGTGACATTAGCTTTTATTTGTGCATCTGTACAGTGGGGACCAAAGCACTCCCTTGGGGGTTTGTGGTGGGTGGGTTACAGTGTGCCATGCATGGCCCCCTCACTCCCAACGTGTGTGTGGTGCAGAGTCCAGACTCACCAGCCAGCCTAGCATCTCTTCCTCCGCTCTGGCTGTGGGGTTGTCCACAGTAGAGCGGCACTTGGCTGATTACTGCTTTGTTAACTTGGAAGGGAAAGAAAAATGTTCCTAAGCAAGTGAAGGCCCCCCCTTCCCCAGATCACTTTACTTTTAATAGATTCTGAAAGAATGTGGGCAACATACACAAAATTAATTCATAAAATTTCACGTCTGATAGAAGCCATCCAAGTAAAACCTGAGGAATAAAAACATTTTATCAGTGTATTCAGAATCGAACACAAGTTTCCTTCACAGGTCAATTAACTATATATAGAAATCATTTGGGTTTTATATTTGCAATTAAATTTGAACTGAGATTACAATATCATATAAAGATTTTACATTAATTATTCTTAAGCATACTAAGTTGAAATATACAGGTTTGACTTTAGATTTATGGCAAACAGTTTCAAATGCAATACGGACATCCTTAGGTTTACCTGTCCTTCACGTGTGAGATTAGCAATTCTGGGCTGTGTTACATACAACCACTCTCCTATGCAGATGGCAAAACTGATATGCCACAAAGACCCAGCCTGTACAGTCAGGCCAAGGAGGACTCAAGTTGTGTCACCCTTTAAGTTTTGGCATTCTTGACCACAACCATGCACCTGTGAACTTTTAAATAGAAAGACATCCCTATATTACAGGTACCTAGGCCAACCCAGTCACACCTGCAGTTGATTTCGACTTTGTAGTCAGGAGTGGGACAGCATCCCCTGTGTGACTCTGGGGAATGAGTGTCCTTCATTCTAATACTCTGACTTCTAGAACATTCCTAAGTGCCTGTTTGAAAAGTTTAGTTTTGTTTGCATGTTAGAGGACTCCGCCAGCGAGTTCCCAGGGCAGGAAATCGACAGTTTAGGTGGAAAGGTGGAAAAGACAAAACCCTTCACATCCTTGCGGAAGGAGTCTGGCCTGAATGAGTGACGTTCCTTGCGGTCCCTGACCCACCATTTCCTTAGTGCAGCATCCTGTGTCCTCAGGGCCACTTACTCAGGCCATGCCACATGAGCTGACCCTCCCCCTAGTGTCTTTCGTCTTTTCCTGTCTGCTCTTTAGCATGGAAAGAAGGGCTCACTAGTGCACACCGTCCTTCAGTTAAATCCCATCTCTCCCCCTCTCCCTTCAATGCCAGATCAGCCCAGGCCAGGGCTGAGCCCTCCCTTCTCTGCTGGCAGAGCCTCTGGACCATGGGGGAGGGCGGGCTGCTGACCCGAGAGCCGAGGAAAGGTGGGGCTGCCTTCCTCCTGGCCTTCAGCTTCCTGTGCTCGCCAGTGCGGGAGGAAAAGGAGGGTGTGTGAAGCCTCACTCAGCCTAGGAGAGCCTCCCCCTGCAAAGAGACAGTGTAAATTACAGACAAACACCAATGCAAACAAAAATACACACAGCCGCCGGTCCAGGGCAGCTGCAGGGCACCCTGTGTTTATAAATTGGCCAATTGTGTGACATTAGGAACCAACTATTAATTTTAGCAATGTGTGTGTGTGTGCGTGTATGACAATGTTTGTATTTGTGTGTGTGTGTGTGTCTGTGAATGTGTGTGCCTGTTGTGTGCATAAGTGTATGCGTGTCCATGAATGTGTGCGCATGCATGTGTATGTGTGAAGGTGTGCGTGTGCTTCCACAGACCGTAGTGACGGCTTTCTGCCTTGGAGCCGTGGTTTGCTGTCTCCCCGCAGCTCATGTCTGCCCTCTGTACCCGCAGCTGGCTCTCAGCCTTGCCTAGCTGGTGCCTCTGTTTATTCTGGGGGGCGGTTGGCACATGAAAGTGGGACTCAGTTTTACTGGTAAAGTGCTTAGTTGCCTTATGATTATTTTTGTTTCCAAGGCTATTTATTTTTTATACATGAAAGGCCACTTGCCAGCCCCAGACGTCACTTTTTTCTCCTCAGATTCAGCCAACTTCAGACTCTGAAGAAGGCTTTTGAAATGTTTGTAATTATTATATTTTTTTCCACAGAAAAAGGGAAGAGTGTGTGTGTGTGTGTGTGTGTGTGTGTGTGTTCGTTCCAGACCTCCCCAGATGAAGGGCAAACACTGTTAGCATTTTGGCCTACTTCCCTATTTGGGCACTTCTTTATTAGGTCTCCCAGGCTGGCCTGAAACTTGCCAAGTAGCCAAGGATAACACTGAATCTGATCTTCCTGGCTCTGCTCTGAGTGCTGGGATCGAAGGCATGCACCACCAACCACACCCGGTTTATGGGTTTCCAGGGATTGAACCCAGGACTACCTGTCTACTGTGCTGGCGGCGACTACTTCTTCTTCTTCTTCTTCTTCTTCTTCTTCTTCTTCTTCTTCTTCTTCTTCTTCTCCTTCTCCTTCTCCTTCTCCTTCTCCTTCTCCTTCTCCTCCTCCTCCTCCTTCTCCTCCTCCTCTTCCTCCTTCTCCTCCTCCTCCTTCTCCTCCTCCTCATCCTCTTCCTCCTTCTCCTCCTCCTCTTCTTCCCCTTCCTCCTCCCTCTCCTTCTCTCCTCCTCTTCTTCTTTGTCTTCCTCCTCCTCTTCTTCCTTCTGTTCTCTTCTCCTCTTCCCCCTCTTCCCTATCCCCTCCTCCCCCTCCTCCCCTCCTCCTCTCCCTCCTCCTGTGTTTGTATTTGGTAGGGCAGTAGCGTGTCTTCCCTGGCTTTTCTTTTCCTTTAGAAACTCTCCCATGAGCTATGTTGCACATCAAAGGATATGATGGTCCCTAGTCTCACGGTCCCCCCTCATCCCCCAATCCTTGAAATGGTTTTCCAATTTTCCATTTTGTTTTTTAAGATTTATTTATTTTATATATGCAAGTACACTGTAGCTGTCTTCAGACACGCCAGAAGAAGGCATCAGATCCTATTACAGATGGTTGTGAGCCACCATGTGGTTGCTGGGATTTGAGTTCTGGAAGAGCAGTCGGTGCTCTTAACCGCTGAGCCATCTCTCCAGCCCAGGTTCTCCAGTGAACTCTTTCATTGGACTTTCCGAGTTTCTGAAGTAACTCTTTGGTCACCGCTAGGTAGGAGTTCTCTAGTTGCCAAGTAAAACATCATCACCACTCCGATTACCACACACTTACCTGAGTGCTTCTTTGGCAAAGTAACCCGGCCTCCCCAGCCTCCCCGGCCTCCACTGCTCAGCGTGTTCTCCATCAGAGTGTGAAGGTGTGAGGCCGTGCCTGGGCTGTAACTGGGATGAGATTGACCAGCCGGAGCTCCCCAACTCAAGTTGGGATGGCTACCTCAGCTTGAGAGACTGTGGAAGGCAGGCTTTTAGAAAGAAGAGCGACAGACAGAATAGGACTGAGGGATGCTCCTTCTTAGTGTGGGATGGAGATGTCCCTGTTCTGAGCCTTTGCTGTAGGCGGTGCCAGAGTCCTCTCAGGCAGTGAGTGGGCAAGGGCTAGGCCACTAGGCTGGGTTCACTGAGCAGGGCTGCGCTAGGCGCTCCTGTATCTCTCTCTGTGAACAGTTCTCCTGTCATCCCACCCTCCGGGTCCGGCCAGGGGAGTCTACACCTCCGGATCCTTCCCACATTCTCCTCCCAGCTGCCACCAAGCGGGCAGGAGGCAGGAAGAGGATTCCCCTAAAGGGCCCCCAGGAGCCCCCTCTGCAGGGCGCCTGCTCGTCTTGCTTGTGCAGTCTGACCCTGTTGGCAAGGAGGAGGAGATGATTCACAGAGCTGCAGAGCCAGGTTTGGAGACACTGAGGCCCTGCGGCGTGCAGGCGTCCTTCGTGGCCCTCGTTCTGTGGACGGCGGTGCCCGTCTGAGATATGGGCCATCAAGGGGGCAGGCTCCTTCACTGTGTCTTGCTCTTGGCTGAAGGAGTCAGTATTATTTGAGCCATGCCTTTTAAGGGCTGGGAACCAGCTTATCAGAAGAGCCATCTTGGGGGCGGTGCAGGGATATATTCTGACAAGGGATGGGCACTAGTGATATAAACAGTTTAACCTAAACCTCCTTGTGGGCTTCCCAGACTGTCGTATCTGGGTATAAGCAAGCAGTCAGTCTAGGACACTTACTGGTATGCCATGTCTTAGGATCCGCTAGGCCCCGGGCTCACATTTCGGTGCTGTGGACCTGGGTGTATAGGATCAAGCAAGTGCTAAGAATGCTTAGGTTAGCGCGTTAGCGAGGCTACAGAGGGGAGGAATCGACCGAGCTCTGTAGATCCGAGCCCTGGTGGAACTCAGTGGACACCATCCATTGGCATTTATAGTTTTGTTACCTGAAAACTCGGCGTCTAAGTCGGAATGAACCTCCTTTTATATGGTGGCAACTTATATTTGTCACAGGAAAAGGAAAGACAACACAGTCCTTTCCCACAGACCTGTTTTCAGATGAGTCCCCCTGGGTACCGTGTGTATGCAGTGCCTGCAGAGGCCAGAAGAGGGCGTCAGAGACACCCCCTCCACCCCCGAACTGGAGTTACCGGTGGTTGTGAGCCCTCATGTGGATGGGTGGGAATAGAACCTAGGTCTTCTGCAAGAGAAGCCACTTAAGCACTCAACTGCCTCTCTAGCCCCCAGTTTCTGACCCCCCTGCCTTCCCCTAGCTGAGGACTGAATCCAGGGTCCTGAGCTTGCTAGACAACCGCTCTACCACTGAGCTAAATCCGCAACCCCCCAATTTCTGATTTTTTGTGTGTCTTTAAATTAGGCGTCACCTGGCAAAGTTGCCATGAGTTGAGTTTTGTTTACCCATCTCTGCCCTTGACTGACTTTTAGATCCTGCGGGTGGCTCCACCACCTGCAGGGTTTCTCAGCTGCCCTCCCCCCCCCCCCCCCCCTCAGGCCCTAGCATTCCTTTCTGGCTGCTCTCCAAAAGCCTGTTTGATTTCCTTTCTCCGGAACCTGGCCTGACCACAGCGTTTTCAAAAGTTTCATGGAGGCTGTGGTGGTATGAGATCTTACCTCCAGACTCTGGCCCTGTGGAACCTTCCAGTGTCCCTGGGCAGACCTGAGGTGGGGGAGGGAGAAGGCCCCTGAGCCCTGATAGTATTTGCCCCTAGCTGATGGTGTGTGACCACAGGATGTCTCCAGGGTCTTCCTCCAGACTGTGCCAGTGAGATGCTTGATCTGCTGGGATCTGGGACAGCAGTCTTTGCCTTTTTTTTTTCCTTTTTTTGGGGGGGTGGTGGTGGGGGCTCTCACTTCCTTCCTGGCTTCCAGGCATTTTCTTAGCTTTATTTTTCTCAGTTAATTTTTCTACTCTCCAGCAAACTTAGCTTGTAGTGCTTGATTAGTTAGGGGAGCGTTACAGGCTGCTAGAATTGAGTGTTCGGTGATGCGGGGGCACAGAGGCCACAGTTCAGGGCCGTCTAATCAAGAGACGGAGGCCTTGAGTTGATGGTCTTATAAAAACGTCTGGCTCTGCGGCAGCCTGTGCTGGCCTCTGCCCAAGCGCCAGCTCACCTGCCACCTCAGCCTTTTGCTAGTTGCCCGGGCAGATTAGCCACATTTATGTGGGCGTGGCCTCTCTTACTTCGTTCACGCCCCTTCCCTCCCCCCCCTCAAAAAAAGAAAACCAAGTTAAACCAGCTATGAATTGTGTCACCACGCAGAAATGAATAGCATTGTAATTGACTCCCTTTGAAACTGCTTCAATCTGCGATGTCTAAGACCGAGTGTAGTCTGGTGTACTTTAGGGTCGGGACCTCAGACGGGACACTCCTGGAGAGACGGGGCCACCTCCAACTTTGTTTTCTGGCTCCAAACAACCAAGTGGCCTTTTGCCGATTGGCACACGACCCGGTTTTTAAACCACAGCCATATAGGGTAGTGGTGGAGTGGTGACTGGGCTTTAAGGGGTGAGCTCATGGAAGGCTCAGATGAAGCTCTTTCAGTGTGTATCCCAGCTGCAGTTAATCTTATTAACGTGTTAGGCCTGGGTCTGCTTTCACAGCCTGGGGGTGCCAGGGTATTTACGGGGCATACTTTGAAGGGCTCTTGGTTTTTGGTGCAGATGGATAGCAGAAGCACGTAAAACATTGCATCTGATACTGTGAAGCTCTCGTACGCCTTTGCAGATTTAGTAGGGTTTGAGGATTGAACGAGAACGTCACACTAGTTGATAAGACACGCTAGAGGCCGGAGAGATCGCAAACGCAGACTTGACTGGGCTGCTAGGGCCTGTCTCCTGCTCAGCGCCCAGCTAGTTTGAACACAGCATTCTGCCAGTAGAAGTTTTAAAGACAGTAGGGTGCCTGGGGAGCCTTAGAAGGCACCATGGGTGCTGAGCCTGGCTGTGTGTGGTGCAGGCCGCACCTGTGGCCGCCGTGGTGGGTGGGGATGGATGGCTTCCTATGTGGGCCGGGCCATGCGCGGAGGAGCAGGGAAGTTGGCTTGCAGGCTGCTGGGGACCACCAGGTGGCACTGGGAAAGGGTGGTGACAGGCAGGGCCTGTGTTGATGTTCTGAGCACACTGTGTGTAAGAGGAGATGGCCACAGACCCCAGCCTCAGACAGCAGCTGCCCTATTTTTATCATCCATTTAACTTTCATTTGTTTGATTGTTTTCTGTTTTGTTTTTGTTTTTATTATTTTTCGAGACAGGGTTTCTCTGTGTAGCCCTGGCTGTCCTGGAACTCACTCTGTAGACCAGGCTGGCCTTGAACTCAGAAATCCGCCTGCCTCTGCCTCCCAAGTGCTGGGATTAAAGGCGTGCGCCACCACTGCCCAGCTGTTCCCCCCCCCCACTCCCCCAAAACCCCATGATTTCTGTGTGTAGCCCTGGTTGTCCTGGAACTTGATCTGTAGAACAGACTGTCTTGGCAAGGCAGAACAGATCAAGAGATCTGCCCGCTTCTGCTTCCCAAGTGATAGAATTTAAGGCCTGCACCACCTCCCTGCATTAATTTTTTTTTCTTTTTTACTGAATAGCCCAAAAAACCCACCTCTGGTATCCTCTGATGTCATTTTGATTGTTAATCAGTAGCCTCAGGGACAAAGGATGCCTCAAATTAACAAGCTTGACTGATGTATATTGGGTCACTAGTACCACCACGCCCTACACCCCTCCCAGAATACAGACGAAGTGACCAGTTACTAAGACACTAAAGCTGTAACACTCCGCCATCAGACTGAAGGCTTCGAATGGAAACTGGAAGCTGGCTCCATGATAAAGGGGGAAAACCTGCTCCTGCTTAATGCGATTATTGGGTCACAATTAACCACCGCCATGTTCACGGCATTGCTAAACGCCTCTTCTTTGCTGGGTGCTTTTACTGATTCCTTAACTGCAGGACTTTCCAGAGCTGGTAGCCATTCTAAAGGCCACTTGGCATTTTTTTTAAGGTTTATTTATATATTATATGTAAGTACATTGTAGCTGTCTTCACAGAAGAGGGCGTCAGATCTCGTTACTGATGGTTGTGAGCCACCATGTGGTTGCTGGGAATTGAACTCAGGACCTTCCGAAGAGCAGACGGTGCTCTTAACCGCTGAGCCATCTCTCCAGCCGCCACCGGGCATCTTTATTGGGATGATGTGGGGGGCCATGAATGAAGTACAAGAGTGTGTGTGTCCTGTCTATCGAAGGACTGACCACCACTCTTTAGGGAGACACGGGTCCCTCGACCTCTCTGGCACCCACACTTCCATCTCCTTCAGTTCTCTGTTTGCTTTTCTGCCTGAGGCAGTGTTGGCTCATCTGTTGCTACAGGGATGACTGAGTGGGGGTTGACCAGGAGAGCGCATGCTCAGTATCTCATGGCTACATAGGGTTGCCTGCCTACCAGTTGAATTCAGGCAAGATAGACTCCCTAATCCTCACAGGACTGGAAAGGGAGTTCTCTCTCTGAAGCTTGCCAGCTACAAGAGTCTCCCTCCATCTGGCGGGACAGCAATCCCAACAGCTGAGTGGCCAGCTCAAACCAACATGCCAGGACCACACAGCAAGGGAAACACAGATTCTCTCTGGACTGGCACCTGAGGCTCTGCATGCAGGAGTGCACTTTAGAGGTCACAGGCCCACCCTGCGCATCCCGGGAGGGAGGGAGCTGCAGATTGGAGTCTTGCGCTCAGTACAGTTCTGTGTGCCCCAGCAGGTGTTTGCAGGTTAGCATCCTGTTACATTGTTTCCTAGCACATTGTTCTTTCTCTTGGTGCTTTTTGTCTCTCCACGGTTATTGGCAAGAGCAGGTTGTTTTCTAGATTTGTGTGGTTCAGTGGAGCAATTAAAAGATGTTTGCAATTAGTTTCCTCCTTTCACACTTGGAAGCCTCATGTAACTCCTGCCTGCAGTAGGCTCGGACACCCCATGCTCCTGGAAAGGCTGCTGGGTGGCCATGGTACTGATGGAAAAGTTGACCCTTGAAAAGACTTGTAGTGTCTGCCTCCTTCAGTATCCTAGCGGGAGAGTTAGACAGGCAGCCGAGGTAAACACAGATGTGTCCTCTCCAGCCCTCCTTACATTCACAGGGGTTAGGCAAGACTGGCTGGGGGTCCTCAGGGCCCTCTTAGGACCTTGCAGCTTTGACTTTGTCTGACAGCCCCGTCGGCATTCAGCCCATCCTGGGGTCTCCATTGTGGACCTAAGAGACTTCTCACCAAAGCTGCCTACTGCTTGTTATACTTTAGAACTCAGGTGAGGAGTGTGTAAATGCATGTTTTCAATCAGCCTTGGAGTCAGTCTTGTGAGGCTTGCCTATAACCCCAGTACTAGATGTGGAGGCAGGAGGGACACCTTGGGCTACATACGTAACAACTCTACAGCCAGCCTGGATTCAGGAGATCCTATCTCAAGACCAAAGAAAACCTCCCCATTCCCTAGGAAAACAATAATCTTTTGCTTGTTTGGAGACAGGGTTTCTCTGTTCTCTAGGTACCTCTGTAGACTAGGCTGGCCTCGAACTTACAGAGAATCAGTCCACCTGCCTCCACCCTGTTCCCCCATCCCCCACCCCCACCCTCCGTGCACCACCACTGGGGGGGGATGGGGGGGACGACAAGGACTTTTTGCTTTGTTTTGTTTTGTTTTTTGAGACAGGGTTTCTCTGTATAGCCCTGGTTGTCCTGAAACTCACTCTGTAGACCAGGCTGGTCTTGAACTCAGAAATCCACCTGCCTCTGCCTCCCAAGTGCCAGCCTTTTTTTTTTTTTAAAGCACATCAGCCCTGTCTTTACTTGCTCTGCACCCTATGAACTTGTTTCTTTTTTCAAGGGTGGGGGGTTGAGGCAGGGTCTCTCTTTATGTAGACCCGGCTGGCCTTGAACTCTCACAGATCTGCCTGGCGCCACTGCCTTGTGAACCCACTTCAGGACTGCAGCAGAAGGAGCCCCTCTCTGCAGAGAATGATCCTCTCTAGCTTGGATCCCTGTGTTGTTACTTTTCTTGTGGCTACAACCAGATATGCATGGCCAAAGCAATTTAGGGGAGAAAGGGTGTGTCTCCCACCCCCCAACGCCCCCAAGTTCAAGCGACTGTCATGCTGGAGTCACCAGGGCTGTGATGCTCACCGGAAGCTGAGGAAGGGGAAGGGCTTAGCTGCCTTATCTCCGACCCCTTTTACCTCAGACCAGGCCCTCCAGTCGGTGGGACTGGGCTGCCCACATTTGGGGGGGGTCTCTGTTAATCCACTGCAGGTGCCAACATGCACACAGCGTGCCTCAGGAATGCGCTGTGTGTCTCAACCCAACCAAGCCGACATGTGAAATTAACCACCAGGGTCCCACCGTACACTGTGTTCCTCCCTCCCTGGAAGCAGGCCTGGCAGGAATGATCATCACAGTCAGTGCCTGGATCCAGTTCACCTTAACTGGCCCTGAGTCCCATCTGCAGCCAGGGCCCCTGCTCCAGGAAATGGGCTGTTTTAGGATGGACAAGGCTAGATACTTTATTCTGCGTAATTCTGAGTCCGGAACTCGGTCTGTCTCTATGCAACTGGAATCCCAGACGTCAGTAGGCAGTAAGTAGCCTGTTTTCAGAGCTGGAGGAGAGACGAAAAGCGGGAATTTATGGTTTCAGTCTAGGCTGGACAGAAAGCACTTGTAGGACTGGTCAGGTTACCCTTGACTAATGCAGGCTAGACCCAGATCCGTTGGGTGTCAGAGAGCCTGGAGGAGGGTGGGGATGCCCCACCCACTGTCCTTCTGTCCTTCCTCTCTCCTTGGACAGTCTGGTTTTTTGTTTTGTTTTTTAACTTCCTCTAGCTGCAGGGGAAGATCTGTAGCTTGCTTCTCTTTCTTTCCCTTTTTGAACTTTAATATTTGTGGGTGTGGCACACTCGTGAATGGGCAGGTGTTTGGAGGGTGGGGGCCTCTCTCGTGTGGATTTTGGGACAGGGTCTCTGTTGGTTGCCGCTGCATATTGCAGACTAACTGTCCTACAGTGTTCAGGGACCATCCTGACTCTGTCTCCATCTCGTTACAGGAGATTGCAGGTGTGAACTGCTGTGCCCAACTTCTCTGGGGATTCAAACTTGGGTCTTCACACTTGCATGCTTACCCACCGACCCACCGAGCCATTTCTAAAGACCCTCATGCTATAGTACCCGAGACCCTGGGTGTCTCACACAGTGCTCTACCCATGACCTATATCCCTAGTCCTGTCTTATTATCTTTGTTCGCAAGTGAAGCAATCAGCTGGTATGGGTGGGTGGGGCCCAGGGAGTAAAGCAGGCTTCACCAGGCTGTCAGCCAGGAGGGGCAGGAAGGCAGGGATCACAACTGCCTTTCACAGCTTGAAAACCGGCTTGGCACCAGCGGACACCAATAAATAATTGTTGGATGATGGCTGGTATGGTGTCCTCTCGGTTTATAAAGTAGGTATTGTTTTTACACATTTCACAGAGATGAGAAAGCCAAGGCTCAGAGAGGTCCCGTGACTTGCCTTTGGTCACAGCTAGAAGGTGGCAGAGCCGTGATTTCAGACCTAAGTATGTGTGACCCACAATTCAGATTTCTTTACTAAGCTAAATTGGAGGTAGTGATGGGGGCGTATTCATCTCAACCTTGAAGCATCTCAACCTTGAAGCCTCTTGTATTTGCTCTTTATGGTTTGAACTTTTGGGGTTTTTGATTGTTTGTGGTTTTGTTTTGTTTTGTTTTGTTTTTCAAGATGAGGTTTTTCTGTGTAGCCCTGGCTGTCCTGTAAGTCCCAGGCTGACCCCAAACCCACAGGTCCACCTGCCTCATTCTGTGTCAAACAGCCCAGCTGTTTGAGTCTTGTTGTTCAGTGGTTTTTTGTTGTTGTTGTTGTTTCTGATATAGCTTCAGAGTTAACCAGAAAGTCTAAGTGATTCTCAGACTCTCCTCTCAGACTTGTAGGGGATCAGTCTATCCCTGGAAAGCCCATGAGAAAAAATGTGCCTTGGACTCAGGTCTCTGTGTCTGTGAGGTAGGCGGGTGTGTCTTCTGAGAAAGTTCACTTGTGAGAAGACGAGAGTACCTGGAGGTGGGGCCCCGCCCTGGAGGGGAGTCTGACCCACATGATGCTCCTTGGGCACAGGGGCTGAAGTGCCAGGGATGGGGTCAGAGAATTTTGCATGACTGAGCTCTCCTTGTGGCCTCAGACAAAAATGACTTGTAACCTGCCTGGCCGATGCTCCGGGGTGTGGCGCCAGCCCCTCCCTGACTGCCAAGGGCAATAACCATGCTTAAGTCACCGGCAGGCCCTCCCTCCCCGTCCTGCCACAGAGAGAATCCTGTTTATCGTCTGTGGTGCCACTGCTTCACCCTGCTCTGAGCTTTGCCGGTTTCCTTCCCACCCCTCTGCCCCTCCCCAGGCGCCTCGGGAATGTGCGTGTATTTGGAGGGTTCTTTCCCGGGCTGGCAGACAGAGGAGTCTTGGAAAGGCTTAAACAACCCAGAAGTCTTCCAAGGTGCAGTCCTTCTCCAGTTTGGGCCCTTTCTGATGTTAGTGTCATCTCCAACCCGCCCCGCCCCGCCCCGCCCCGCCCCATCTGTGCTCGCTGTGCCAGGCTACCCAGAGAACAGGCACCTTGAGGTGACAGCTGCAGGGAGTCCCCATGTCTCCTACCCCACCCTCCTGGAACCCAAGCCCGCATGATTGGTGCATGAATAGATACCCTTCCCCTACCCCACCCCCACCAGCTTATCTTTTTTAAAAAGCCAGGATTTTTTAAAATCCTAGGATTTACTGTCCGGTTGATCTTTGAATAACAAAGTGCTCAATCCTGGAGTCCCTAGGGCCCAGAGCGAGCGCCAACCCTTCCACTCTTCCGTCGTAGGTTTAGTCTCTGAAAAGTAAAGATAACTGTCTGGAGTCGCTCCTCCTCTGTGCTCAGGCGTGGGTTATCCTGGGGTCATGGTGCCTTTGATCTTTCCCATAGGGCCTGTGGGCTTCTGGTCTGAGGCGCCTAAGCCCTGGTGCTTGTCTTTGTTGTCCGGCACTCCCTCGCCCCCTTCAACCCCTTCCTCAGGATTCTCACCCGAGGGGAGCCCCAATACACATGTCGTGCCGATGTGTGCAGTTAGTGGTCTGGGGCCCTATGGCATCCTTGGTCCCTAACCCGGAGCCTGGGCCCTTCCTTGGTCTTAAGAGAAAACAACCATCAGATCAGATCAGATCTTTGCAGACGGGCGCTGCAAAGATCCTGAGGTCGGGAGCTCTCCAGATGTCACTTAGCAGGAAATGAGCAAACGAAGAGGGCCGAGCAAGCCCCGAGGCCCCGGGGTGGACTAAAGAACGTCAGGAACGGAGCCCGGTCTTGCCAGAATGCTTGCCCAGGAGCCACTCTGTATTCGGGATGGCATTCCTCTGGCGGGTTCCACAGTGACCATTTGCGACTGGTATGTGTGTGCCATTGCCACCCGTAGAATAATTGCCTGGCCGGAGAATGCCCACCCAGCCAGGAGCCTGGAGCAGGCGGACCTTCATACGTTCTTTCCCCAATCTGTTCCTTGAGTTTGAACCCGACTGTACACACGCTGTTTGCATTTCCCAATGCTTGTCTACACCAGAGCCTTGGAGACCCGCTTAGTTTAGTGGAAAGGACCTAGGGTCTGAATTGAGTTAGAACTTGTTCTGGTAACTAGTGGGGACTTCTCAGAAGGGCTGATGGACTCTGCAGACCTCTCCGGTTTCCTGTCTGTACCACGGAGAGACTAGCTAGCTCTTTTTTTTGAGGAAGTAGTAGCTGAAATGCCCATGTGGAGAGTCTTACAGGCTGCCAGAGCTGAGTTGCTGAGCATTGGCGGGCTGTGGAATGAGGTTCGACTCAGCAGCTAAGTCTCTTCTGGCGAGTTAACTCACTCGCTAGAACTCAGTTCTGTATGGTGGACACTGGGGTAATTACGCCAGCTTTGCGGGCTGTTAGGTAATGACGTGACCCAATCCGGTGTCTGGTGTCCTTGATTCACCAGACACTAGGGTTAGGTACCGTGGTTACATGGCTGCACCTGGTGGGTTAGGTACCATGGTTACATGGCTGCACCTGGTGGGTTAGGTACCGTGGTTACATGGCTGCACCTGGCAGGTTAGGTACCATGGTTACATGGCTGCACCTGGCGGGTTAGGTACCGTGGTTACATGGCTGCACCTGGCGGGTTACGTACCGTGGTTACATGGCTGCACCTGGCGGGTTAGGTACCATGGTTACATGGCTGCACCTGGTGGGTTAGGTACTGTGGTTACATGGCTGTACCTGGCAGGTTAGGCACCGTGGTTACATGGCTGTACCTGGCGGGTTAGGTACTGTGGTTACATGGCTACACCGTGGCTAAGTTAGGGTTCCATTGCTGGCATGAGCCACTATGACCAAAAGCAGCTTGGGGAGGAAAAGGGTTTACATTTTCCTAGACTGTGTAGCGCATCATCTAGAGGAGTCAGCCTGTCAGAGCTCCAGGCAGGAACTGATGGCGGAGGCCATCGAGGTCAGCCACTTACTGGCTTGCCTGGCTTGCTTTTGTATAGCGCCCAAGACCACCAGTGCCTGTGTGGCTCCGCCCACAGTGGGCTGGGTCCTCCCACATCAATCATCCAATCAAGAAAAAGTGCCATGGGCTCACTTGTTCAATGGGGGGGAGCATTTTCTCACTTGAAGTTTCTTCTACCTTTTGTCAAGTTGCACATATATGCACTGATTGAGGTCTTTAGATCATAGATTATTACTGAATTCTAAAGGATCAGGAGAGAAATTAACTAATTTAATCAGTAAGTATTTCCCCTTTCATGTTATGGGGAAAGAAAGGCCAAAAAGTATAGGGTTGGGACAAGTGGGCAGGGTGGCGGGGTAGAGGGAGCCTGGTCACTTCCATCTTGGCACAGAGACTATTTGGAAGGTAAATATACCCTCTGGTAGTTGTGCACAGTCAGTGGTTGGTGATTACTGCCAGTAACTTAGTATTCATTCCCTACTTTCTGCTAATGCATACTATAAAGATGTAGAGACTGTGACATTAATAAAATGTGCTTCAGAGAGGCTTTGGGTGTGCTAGGCAAAGTGGCTCACAACCTTAATCTCAGCACTCGGGAAGCAGGGGCAGGCAGGTCTCTGTTAGTAGTTCTAGGCCAACCTAGTTTATAGAGCAAGTTCCAGGCCAGCCAGGGCCACGTAATGAGACCCTGTCTCAAAAGCAAACATGCAAATAAACAAACAACCCTTAGAGGTAGGAATGCCCAGTAGCAGGTACTCTTCAGAACTCTATTTTTACAGAAGGAATTTAGCAAAGACAGATTTGAGAGATAATAGTTAATGAGGTGCTGTTTCTCGTGCTGGTGGAGTGACTTCATTCCGCTACCCCTAGGAAGACAGGTATGAAGAAGGAGGTGTGCTTGGCAGACAGACCCTCTGTGCTGGGTGATAAACTAGAGTTGCCTGTGTCTGGGGGAGAATTGCGCCTGGCTGCTCTTCTGTGGAACACAGATGAATCCTGGTTTATCTGCACGTTCTCCCTCCCCCTCCCCCCACCCGTGGTTGTTCATGCATGATCGTGGTTTGTTTCTTTTCTAGGATGTGGAGAAAGAGAAAGAAACACACAATTACCTCAGCAAAGAGGAAATCAAAGAGAAAGTTCATAAATACAATTCAGCCGTCACAGACAAGCTGAAGATGACCTTGGCAAGTATTCCTTCCTGGTTTGCCTGGCTCTCACAGGAAGACGATAGGGACAAGGCTGGGCCAGGGTGTGTGTGTGTGTGTGTGTGTGTGTGTGTGTGTGTGTAAGTACAGGCTGGCAGGTTTGACCCCCGAGACTCATGAAGAGGGCAGATGTGGTGATAGGGGCCTTCAGGACTGGTAGCCTGGAATACCCAAGAGCAGCACCAGCCACCGCCATGGCAAGAACAGAGTGAGGGACCCCGCCCTGACCAGGTGGGAGGTGGGGGTGCCTGACCCGCTGGGCATGCTGGGCACTAATGAGTGTCTACAAGTGTGTAGCAGAAGTGTCATCTGCTATGTGCCCCTTGCCACCGGGAATAAAGCCAGCCTGTTTTCCTAGTGTCAACTCATTGCAGACTTGGGTGTCTCGGGGCCCTCACCGTGACCTTCCTTCTTGTGGAAGGTTGGTATTGAGCTCCGAGCTGAGATATATTCCAGGCTTCGAGGCAGGTCTGGTCTGGCAGGCGAGTGCCACTCAGGACCGTGTCTTCTTCAGTGGGTGCTGATCCATCGTAGGAGGCTTCGGAAGCGCGAACCTCAGAGCTAGTGCTCCAGGGCCAGCGTGTTCCCAGGCGGGGCTTTCCTCCGCTGCATCTGCCCTGCAGATCTTGTGTCAGTCCCCCACTGAGGTAGCCCCTCTCTGCACTCTTTGGTGAAACTGTTTGAGAGACAAAAATGGGTAAAAGCTGTTCGCCTTCCCGTGTGGCTTAGATCCCTTCCCGCTCAGTGCGACCTTTCTTCATTCTTCAGAATTCAAACGGGATCTACACTGGCTTCATTAAGGTGCAGATGGAACTCTGCAAACCCGCCCAGGCCCCTCCCAGCCCCAGCAGCAGCGGCTGTATGAACACGCTCCACATCAGCAGCACCAACACCGTGGGCGAAGTGATCGAGGCCCTGCTCAGGAAGTTTCTGGTGACCGAGAGTCCCACCAAGTTTGCGCTTTATAAGCGTTGTCACAGGGAGGACCAAGGTACGTGGCCACACTTCAAATGAAACTGGCCCTTCTGTTCCTGTCTCTCTCATTAGCAGGAGGCCAGTTGATAGAGCCGTGTCTGACTGTCCGTCAGAGGCCAGGGACGGACTGTGGAAGCCACGCTCTGATGGCAGATCTTCACGATTGCTGGCTCTTTGTATTTTTGAATTGAAATTTCAAAAGTGTTAGGTCTGAGGGGCTTTGAGGCATCTGCATGCAGCAGGCATGTGCGGAGGATTTGGTGGTGTGACACACACAGGGACAGGTTTGGTGAGGGTGTGGTAGCAATGATTGCAATGGCCTTCAGCACACCAAAGAACACTTAGGTAGTTGAAGTTTTCAGTAATGCTTTTACATTTGAAGGTCATGTGTACATGCTAAGACTCACTAGGCCAAGAGGCACATGTACAACTCACATATAAAACCAAGTGAGTGTTGACCTTTGGTCTACCTGAACTTACACGCATGCCCAGTGGTAGAACAGACATTAGATTACCTCATGAAATGGGATGGGATCTCCCAGAGGGGGTTTGAATGCAAGCTGGTGTCTCTGATCCGTGCTACTTAAGTTTTCTCTGGGAAAAGCCCAAAGCAGCCATAGAAGACAATGTACTGACTTTGACAAGATAGTAATGTCCTTTAGCTGCACGGGGTGACACACTGCTTTTTCCAAGAGTATACATTTGTTGAACACAGGTTCTTCGAGCAGGTCAGAAGCCACAGGCTCGGCAGCCTGGCGGGGGAGGGGCAGCCACCAGGAAACTATAATGCCGTTGCCTCTGAAGTGCCAGGGACACAAGGAAGGCCTGATGACATTTTTAGCTTGCCAACAACTTTGCCAGCACAGGTGGACGTCAGCCACACAGTCTACAATGGCAGTGTCCAGCTGAACTGCGCCCCCATGGGTGACAAATCTTTGGATGTGAGAGTGCACTGTGTGCTGTCGCCTGCTGGCTGTCAGCCCTTAGTCTGCAAAGGCGGTTGCCCCTGGAGCTTTGAGATCATGTTGTTTGGTTGAGATGTTTTCATAGTTTGTAAAGGGGCTACGGTCCCTCCCCTACCCCAAAGTGTCCCCTCTTTCTGAAAGGAGGGATGGAATCCCCATAGCATGCTTGATGCAAATTCCTACTTTATCTTATTTGTGGAGTTTATTTCTTCCTCTTCACGTCCTGGTGTTCACTGGGCAGTCTGTGCCCTGTGAGCCTGTGGTGTTAGTGTGATAGAATGGTGATCTAGAGCGGGGGGGTGGGGGGGGGGGTGGGTGGGAAGTACCTGTTACTGTGGCGTGTCCCGATTGTGTGCGCACACGTGCCTGTGTGTGTGATGCGGCCACACGCCACACTGGAGTCCCCTGTAACGCGCCGTTTGTCTCCCTTCCCAGTGTATGCCTGCAAGCTGTCGGACCGGGAACACCCGCTGTACCTGCGTCTGGTCGCAGGGCCCAGAACAGACACGCTTAGTTTTGTTCTTCGGGAACACGAAATTGGAGAGGTGAGTGAGGGACCGTCCACGGTGGCATCAGATGGCACAGGGATAGATTGGGGTCTCCCAGGAGAATGTATGGGGGTGTCTGTTGAAAACGATTTCAGGCTGCCTTGTACATCATCTGTCGCAGGCCAGCGATCCTGGAGACGTGTGAGGTGTCCCGTGGAACAGTCCACGACACTGAGAACAGGCTCGCCGGCCCAGTCAGGGGCCCTGGGCTGTGGATAGACAGGGACATAGCATGATCAGAGCTTCTGATGACCCCAGCCTTCCACTCAGAAGGTCTAGAAAGCTGACTAACGCTTCCTTAAAACTAGTTATTCTTCTCATTTGTGTGTGTGTGTGTGTGTGTGTGTGTGTGTATTTTGCAGGCATGTGTACCACAGCAGGTCAACCTTCCACATCTCAGTGGGTCACAGGGAAGAACTTGGGTCACTGGGTTTTTTACATAGCAATTTCCTTGATGTTTACTGATTTTAAAAGGGGGAAAAACCTTTTGTTTTTAAAATTGTTTTATTGTTTTGTGCGGCTGTGTGGCTGGTGCACTTGCCGAGTCATAGGTCATACGTGTGGAGCTAGGGAGCAACCCGCAGACTCTCCTCTCTTGTGGGTCCCAGAGGTGAAGCTCAAGTTGTCAGGTTTGGCAAGGCGAGCTGTTAACTCCTGGGGCATCTCGCTGCTCTCTCCAGTGTGTGTGTGTGTGTGTGTGTGTGTGTGTGTGTGTCTGTCTGTCTGTCTGTCTGTCTTGTGAGTGTGTGCCTGCTGTAGGGAGGGGTGCTGTTAGTGGAGAGAACTCAGTGTGTGTGTGTATGTGTGTGTGTGTGTCTGTCTGTCTGTCTTGTGGGTTTGTGCCTGCTGTAGGGAGGGGTGCTGTTAGTGGAGAGAACTCAGTGTGTGTGTGTGTCTGTCTGTCTGTCTGTCTGTCTGTCTTGTGGGTTTGTGCCTGCTGTAGGGAGGGGTACTGTTAGTGGAGAGAACTCAGTGTGTGTCTTTGTGTGTGTGTGTCTGTCTGTCTGTCTGTCTGTCTTGTGGGTTTGTGCCTGCTGTAGGGAGGAGTACTGTTAGTGGAGAGAACTCAGTGTGTGTCTGTGTGTGTGTGTGTGTGTGTGTGTCTGTCTTGTGGGTCTGTGCCTGCTGTAGGGAGGGGTGCTGTTAGTGGAGAGAACTCAGGTTCCAGGAACTGGACTCCAGGTAGCGGCTCATCTGGCTGCTGTGGGGGGCAGGCGTAGGTGAGCGAGACGCTAACTAAGCAAGGTGTTTTATCCTCACAGTCTCGCTTGTGAGCGGGGCTTCCCTGTGGCTCAGAGAGACCTGCTAATAATAATAATAATGATAATAATAATAATAATAATAATCAACCTAGCCTTGGGTGGAAAGGGAGGGCAAAGGTCCCGGAAGCCTCCTCAGGAAGGTTGGGTGTGAGCTGAGGCCGGGCAGGAGATTGGGAGGCCAAGCCAAGCGAGGACCGTGCACCCCTGAGGGCGGGCGGGGCTGGAAGGCAGCGCATTTCTCATGTTCAGGAGGTACCAGCTGTGAAGCATGTTGGGGAGGGCTGAGGTCAGAGGGAGCCGGAGAGAGCAAGAAGGCGGGGAAGGAGCTGTGCAGGGCGGGGAGCGGGTGAGGAGAGCTGGCGCAGCAGCCTTGGAGAAAGCAGCTCCATTTGGCTGTAGGGGGTACAGGGGGTACGGGGGGCTGTAGGGGGTACAGGGGATGCAGGGGGGCTACAGGGGATGCAGGGGATGTAGGGGGTGCAGGGAATGTAGGGAGCTATAGGGGGTACAGGGGACTGTAGGAGAGCTGTAGGGGTGTGGGGGGCTGTAGGGGGTACGGGGGTTGTAGGTGGTAGGGGGGTTGTAGGTAGGCTGCAGAACAGTGTGGAGTTGAGGAGTCTGAGAGGGAGGCAAGACTGATGTCTGCAGCCACAGATGTGGGAGCTGATTCTCTGTGGGGTTGGACTGGGGGGTGAGGGCAGCCCTACCTCAGTCTTCTGCGGGGCTTGGTGTCAAACTAGCGCTCAGGAGGCCGAGGCAGGAAGATCATGAGTTCAAGACTAGACTCTGCAACACAGCAAAGCCTTGTCCTGGCGGTGGGAGGACGCCGACGTGCGCCTGTCCTGCCTGGCTTGTCCCTGGATTTGTCATGGCGTATTCCTCTCTGTCCCCCAACAGTGGGAAGCCTTCAGCCTCCCGGAGCTGCACAACTTCTTGCGCATCCTGGACAAGGAGGAAGACGAGCAGCTGCAGAGCCTGAAGCGGCGCTACACGGCCTACAGGCAGAAGCTGGAGGAGGCGCTGGGCGAGGTGTGGAAGCCCGGCTAGGGCGGAGGGCTGCTCCTGCCTGGAAGGCACAGCTCGGGACGCTGAGAGAGTGCCTGATTGCCTCTCTTCTCGGAGAGCTGTCCTCCTGCCCCCCACGCCGGGTCTTCCTCTTTTCTCTGTAGACACAGTTCTCAAAGCCTGGTCTCACGCAGCACCCGCGCCTCACGGATTGGCACAAGGGACTCTGCAAGCTTGTTCTGGCCTGGCATGGCGATGTTACCTCTTGCAAGCTGTGAGCCTGCGGTGGCCGCCGGGGCGTCCTGGAGTGCTTGGGAGCCTGGACTCTGGGTTGGCGCCCCTGTCCCTGTCGTCTTCTAGCTACTTTAGTGGTGTGAGTTTGGTCAGTGTCAGGATGCAAAGATGAGCTTTACTGAGCAGACTCTGAAGTACTCGTCCTACGGTGAAACTACCTGCTTGTTTTTGTTCTGTTAGAGCAGTTTACCTACATGAACTGAAGGACACAGGAATTTGGGAACTCTGGGGGATTGGGAAAAGATTTTGGAGGAGTTTTGTAAAAGAAAGAAAAGAGCAAGTCGGGAAGGTAGAGGAGGGTGAGGGCCCAGGGCCTGGGGAGGTGGCGTGGATCTAAGTCAGTGTTAGAGGAGAAAGGTGTATGCGTCTGGAAAGGAGCTAAAGGCGTTCAGGTCGATGCGGAGCTCAGTTAGGATTGCTTGGTTTGCTAGTGGTAAAATGTGGGTCACGGCCAAAGGGCCAGGCGCTGAGCCCCACGGAGGGACCCCCAAATGACAGCCAGCCTCAGAGGATTCTACCTTAACCAAATTGTAGGTAGGCGGGCCCTGACGTGGGCGTCCGTCCGAGACCTGCTGGCTAGAGCCGGTGGCCTGGGGTTTAGCTTCCCTGTGCAGGCCGGGCCTGAGCATGTGCTGACTCCTGTTAATATATGCTCCCCTCCCCCACAGAGGTTGCTCACAGAGTTAAGAAGGAGTTTGGGTAAGGGCAGCTGCTTCCCCTCAGCTGTTAGCTAGAAATGTAGCGAGGCCCGGGCTTGCAGCACACTTTGTGACAATCACCCTTCCCATTTACTGCCCTTCCTTTTCCATGCCCACCCCCTTTGCCCACCCCCTCCCCAAGCCCCAGTCATTCTCCAAAGTTGTTCTTACAAAGCAAAAAACAGGTATGTCGATGAAAGGCCGGGTCCTACCGCATCCTTGCCTCTTCAGAGACTTAACTAAGGGCCCCAAGGAAGGAAAAAGTCCACACCCAGCCGACCGCTCGACAGGCGTTCATTAGGGAACTAGGTTAACACAGGCGCGCATGTTCCTTCCAACCAAAGAGACACAAGTGCAATAGCCAGGCTCGGTGGCCTCCCTCTGCGCAGCCGCTCGCAAACCGGAGAGCGGAGGGAACGTGTTCCGTGCTTCCAGAGGGGCCTCACGGTCGGTCTGTCTGTCTCTAGTCTAGATAGATCTTGTTGTTTATGAATTCCCAAGGAATTGTTAACACGTGACACCCGGTGGAATCTTTTGGAAATTCCAAGGTGCTCCAGCCTTTCTATGAACCGTGCCTTTGATGGAGGAGAATCTGTCCCTCCGCGATGGCTCTCCTGACGTGTCAGAGAATGTCGTCGCCCCGTGGGAGGCAGATCCAAGTGCGGGCTGTGCCACGCAAGCTCCCGAGACAATCAGATCTTCTAAGCTGTTAGGAAGAGTTGGGGAGGGGATGTAGAGCTAGCTATAAAATATGAATGGCATCTTGTTCAACTTTGCATGTGATTTCTTTCTCGCGTCAGTGAGGGTTAGTGACATGGTCATCCGACACACCGCCTTTGTTGTTCAGGGAACACCTTCCTGGTTCCTGGCCTGGCTTTCCCATCCAGACCTCGACTTGGGCTTGTGTGCCACCGCCGTCGCAGGCCACCTGGTCTTGGGATGACTCCTCCCGCCCGCCGTGCGGCTGCTTAGCGTTTGTGAAGCATTAGTTTCTCAGATTAAGACACTGTTAGAACCTGCAGTGGCCGCTGATGGGTGTCTGTGAATTTTTTTTTTTTTTTTTACTTGAAGTAGACTGTGTGAAGCACACCCTCCTCTGTCTTCCTCCAAACCTCGCTGGATGGCCTGTGCGCCACGCCTGGAAATGTCACTGTACTGAAGCTCCGCCAGGCCGCGGCTCCGAAGACTGACCTTCCCTCTCCAAACACTGGCAGCAGCAGCAGCAGCAGCAGCAGCAGCAGGGTTTTTATTTTTAAGCATAAAGGAAGAAAAAGCACCCCAGAGGCCAAAGAGCTTTTTTTTAAAAAAAAAAAAAAAAAAACGTTGTTCAGATCCTTCGGTAAAACAAAACTAAGCCTTGCTGTGACACTGTTTTCTCTTCAGAATGTGATGGTACAGGAGCGGTGGTGTTAGATGAAGGGCGGCCACAGGGAAGCTTTTTAAATCTGAAGTTAAAAGCTATATTTATAATGTTGAGGACTTTAAGTTTTATTTTTATAGGGCAGATTTTTTTTTCTCCCCTGAAATTGTGTCTGGAATGGCAAAATTGTTTCTATTATTAAAAATTGAAGTTGTTAGTTGATAAATTTGTATGTCTTTATTTATGATAACATGCTAATACATGTGTAATTACACATGTGTAATAACATGTGTGTGTGTGTGTGTGTGTGTGTGAATGCATATTTTTAAAAAGAATTTATTATATGTACACTGTAGCTGTCTTCAGACACTCCAGAAGAGGGCGACAGATCTCATTATGGATGGTTGTGAGCCACCATGTGGTTACTGGGATTTGAACTCAGGACCTTCAAAAAAGCAGTCAGTGCTCTTAACCGCTGAGCCATTCTCCAGCCCTGTGAATGTATATTTTAGTCACAGTTTTGTAACAAGCTTTCTTTACTTTCTTTTCTTGTTTTATTGTTTTTTGTTTTTTGGAGAACATACCATGATTCAATAATGTTTAAAAGGGTATGGTTTTGTTTTTGTTTTTGTTTTTTTCTGGAGAAGGGGCACACGCTTTTCCAAACGTCATTTTTCTTTGTTATTCCTGCACATTAAAATTGTTTTCTTTGCGAAGACAAATGTTTGCCTTGGGAAACTGTGGAGAGCCACGCAGACACCAAAGAGCTGTCCGGATGCTCTTGTTCAGACCACCAGCAGGAAGCAGGTGGGCCTCAGAGGCCCCGTCCACCCCCCCCATTCCCCCACCCCTCTACCCCCACCCCCCAACCCCCACCCCCCCTACCCCGCCATTCCTGACTTGCCAGGGTTTACCTGCAGTAAGTCTAAGCCACTTCAACAGCAGGGCAGGCTTGCTTTTAGATTCCTGCAGCTGGTTTTACAAATGGATGGAGAGGCTTGTTGGGATGTGAAGGCAACATTGTCCCTCTTGTTCTGTCTCCAAGGCTGCATAACGTGTTCTCTCTGTCATGCTGCCCCCTAGAGGCCCTGTTGAAACGAGGCCCAGGCCATGGGAGGACAATTAATTTTATTTATTTATTTATTTGGATTTGTTTTTTTCGAGATGGGGTTTCTCTGTGTAGCCCTGGCTGTTCTGGAACTCACACTGTAGACCAGGCTGGCCTCGAACTCAGAAATCCACCTGCCTCTGCCTCCCAGAGTGCTGGGATTACAGGCGTGCGCCACCACCGCCCGACTCAGTTAATTTTATTTTTTTATTTAATTTTATTTTTTTGCCATACTCTTTCTAAAGATTCTGGGTAGGCACCTCAACATGATTCCTGACTCCTCATTCCCTTCCCCAACACAAAGCACAGAAATAAGAATTTCTCCTCACTGCGGCAGGAAATAAAAATTTCTCCTCACTGAGGCAGGTCATGAAAGCAAATCTTCCCGTCTCTCCATCGTGGAGCTGTCCCTAAAGGAATCGTCATCTTGTGTGGCTGGAGAGATGGTTTGGAGGTTAAAAAGTGTTGACTGCTTTTTCAGAACTGGAAACGACCAGTTCCCAAGCATCTGCACCCGGGTGCTTGCAACCTTCTGCCTGTGACTCCATCTCTAGGGTGCTCTCGGGACTCTGAGGGCACCTGTACTCACATGCCACGCCCAAACACATGCACAGTATTAAAAATTAAAACGATTTAGAGAAAAGGAAATGCCCTCGGGTTGAGTTCCATACTGGCTGGTTTTGTGTGTCAATTTGACACAAGCTGGAGTTATCACAGAGAAAGGAACCCCCCCTTGAGAAAATGCCTCCCTGAGATCCAGCTGTAAGGCATTTTCTCAGTTAGTGATCAAGGAGGAAGGGCCCCTTGTGGGTGGTGACATCCCTGGACTGGTGTCTTGGGTTCTATAAGAAAGCAAGCTGAGCAAGCCAGGGGTAGCAAGACAGTAAGGAACATCCCTCCATGGCCTCTGTATCAGCTCCTGCTTCCTGACCTGCTTGAGTTCCAGTCCTGACTTCCTTTGGTGATGAACAGCAGTGTGGAAGTGTAAGCTGAATAAACCCTTTCCTCCCCAACTTGCTTCTTGGTCATGATGTCTGTGCAGGGATAGAAACCCTAAGACAAGTTCAATCTCCCTTACTATGTCAATAGTGATGTTAATACAACTAAAAGTGAATTACTGGACGTGTAGCATAAGGCTCCCTTCCTCTTAGCTGTAAGTAAGCTGGGCCGCGTAAAGAGGGAGAACAGCCTGGAGAGACCGCCCTGCTGGGCTTCCTCCCCGGCCACCCATTGCAGTGTGGCTGTTTATCGTTCACTGCTTTGCTTATGTAGTTGTTCGGCAGTGCTTCTCAACCGCCTCATCCCCCTGTTGCTACTTTGTTTCCAACACAAAAGAAATCTCAACTCAATCAGTAACAATACAACCTACAAGCCTACATTGGGCAGATCTCCCACTACACTACTCTATTCCCATCTCTATTATCCCATAGAACTTGCGGTTTCTCTAAGTCACCAGCTTCTCTCTCTGCAGCCCTCATAGCCCTCGTAGCTCCTCCCCCAAACTCTCAGCTCCTCCCCCTTCCCCTTTTCTCCTCCCCCAAACTCTCAGCTCCTCCCCTTTCCTCCTGCCCAATCATTGGCTCAAGCCTTTATTTGAAAAGTTAAAAGTGGGGAGAAGGTTCACAAGGCAACTCCTCATCTGCTGCCCCTCCCAGGAGTGGAATTAGCATCAGAACACAAGCCCAGGGCTCTCCACAACATCCCCCGCCCCATCTGCGTGTAGAGAGCTCCTTGGAGAACAGTGTTTCTTGCCCAGTGACTTTCTTCATCTGTATTTTTTGTAATAAACCTGAAACATACAGGTGGGTATTCCCCAGCCTTCTGAGAGCCGTTCCAGTACGATGAATCTGAGGAGGGGGAGGGGGACCAAGGGAACCCAGATTTATAGCCATGTAACCCCGGGCTTGGTTAGTATCAAGTGTGTAGTGAGTTTGGGGGACTGGCTGGGCCCTCAGCCGCAGATGAGACTTGAAGAAGCCATCTTGCGGGGTGTTTGCTGCAGGAGTCCTTGCTTGCTGGAGGGGAGCGCTCACATTTTCCAGGCTCACATGATGCATCAGTGTTGAGTTGTCTAACACACCAGAGGGACAGACTTCTGAGGGATTTTTGGTTTTGCTTTTATTTTTTTTTAAGTACACAAACACTGCATTGGGGTGCTGTTGGATGGTGCTAATTGGGTGTTTTGCTTTACTGAAAGGGGAAGCCTCTGGTACAACCTATGTCAGCGCGTCAACAAGGTGCTAACCGTGATCCAGGCCTCATGGCAAAAGGCTGACAGTATAGTAACAGATTTACAGACAGTGAATTAATTCTAATGCTACACTCATCTTCAGGCAGTGAATTAATGTGAATATTACACTCGTAGTTGAAGAAACTGATGGCCGGCCGGGCGGTGGTGGCGCACGCCTTTAATCCCAGCACTTGGGAGGCAGAGGCAGGTGGATTTCTGAGTTCGAGGCCAGCCTGGTCTACAGAGTGAGTTTCAGGACAGCCAGGGCTACACAGAGAAACCCTGTCTCGAAGAAAAACCAAAAAAAGAAGAAGAAGAAGAAGAAAGAAAAAAGAAACCCATGGCAGGCAAACCCACGGTGTGGCGTGAGTATGGCTTCTCAGCCATCTTGTTTTCAAGCTCCAAAGAGTGCTCAGCAAACTGGTTTTCCAAGAACAGACACTACATCCCCTCTGAGGGGCCGACTGTGAAGCAGGCTCGTGCTGGGACACAGGGACCCATCACTCTTTTACTCACGGGTGGTTGCGCTGCATTCATGGGAGTGCTTTATTAGGGGAGTGGTTCTCAACCCTCGGGTCATGACCCCTTTGGGGCCAACATTTCACAGGGGTGGCATATCAGATATCCTGCCTATCAGATATTTACATTACAACTCATAATGGTAGCAACATTACAGTTATGAAGTAGCAACAAAATAGTCATCTGGTTGGGGGTCACCACAGCGGGAGGAACTGTGAAGGGTCGCAGCTTAGGAAGGCTGAGAACCACTGCCTCAGGGGCTGATCCTGAAATAGAGGGAGGGAACTGTCTTGGGTTTCCTTTAGGGTCTGCTGCCTAGCAGGGCTGGGCAGGGCAGGGGACCCTTCCTAGTGTTCCTCTTGCAGTCAGTCAGATAATTCCTGGAGTAACCAGGAACGGAAGGCTCAGGAGCCAGCCAGGCAAGCCACCCAAGCTGTGGCTCAGCCACTCAGCCCACCAGACTCACGACAGGTGCCAGCCATCCTTCGTGAAGGAGCTGAGTACTGAGTCACTCAGGTGAGCCGCTACTTGCTTAATTCGGTGTTCTAGAAAGAATCTTGGCTAAAGAGTCAATGGGGTGGAGAGGAAGGTCAGTGAAAGCCAGAAGGGGTGGGCCCGCCCTCGAGCTGCTGCCAGGCGAGCTTGTCTGTCTGCAGGGTGGACTTAGGCCTTGCTTTGGTCTCTGGTCTGGGTCCATTTTGTTTTTGCTTTGCTTTTTTTTCCATTGTAGAGAGATAGGTTGGAAAGCACCTTGCGATTTAAACTCTGGTTTCTGAGAGACACCCTGCTAAAACTCCTTTTGACAAGGCCGACTTGGTTTGCACCAGCACCAGCACGAGACTCTTAACTAGCTCTCAGCGCCACGCCTTAGCCCGGAGCTCCCCAGAAGCTCCGGTCTTGTTTCTGAGGAAGGAGAGTTGATACTTTGAAATGTTTATATACACAGCAGCACTGAACTCTAAACTTTCAAGGGGTTCTCTTTGTTCTGGGGAGCTAGTTACATTTTAGCCAGTCAGGTTTGTGATACTTTTATTATTTTGTTTGGGTTTTTTGTTTGTTTGTTTGTTTTTTCGAGGCAGGGTTTCTCTGTGTTCTGGAACTCACTCTGTAGACCAGGCTGGCCCCGGACTCAGAAATCCACCTGCCTCTGCCTCCCAAGTGCTGGGATTAAAGGCCAGTGCCACCACCGCTCGGCATTTTGTTTGTTTTGTTTGGTCTCTTGAGACAAGAGTTTCTACTTATTCCTAGCTGTCCTGGAACTCACTTTAGAGACCAGGCTGGCCTTGAACTAACAGAAATGCACCTGCCTCTGCCTCTGCCTCTGCAGTGCCACATGTTCTGCCACCACCCAGGTGATGCTACGTCCCTAGCGCCTTCCATTTTTTACTCTTTTAGCTACATTAGTAAATTCTGCCCTGGGCTTGAAAAGAAACTCCCAAGTCTCTCGGCTTTATTAACTGAACAGTTTTTCTTTTTTAACATGGTCTCACTTTGTAGCCCAAACTGCCCTAGAATTTAGTGTGGAGCCATGCTAGATTCCAATTTATGGCAATCCTCCTGTCTCAGCCTCCCGACAGTGAGATTCCAGAGGGAGCAACTACCCCTGCTATGGACAGGAGCTAGAAAGCACAATAGTTTAGGAACTGGGTGGATTATGGGGGGAGGGAGATGATGCCCCCACCCCACCCCTTCATGGGAACAAGGATCTGATCGTGTACACTGTAAACCATCAAGCATGCTGAAAATGAATCCAGGTACTCTGAGTGACAGCTGAGGCAGCCTGAGAAGTGATTTAGAGCGCAGGTCTTGAAGGGAGGGGTTACCAGCAGGTTACAGACTTTGAGGGAGTCTTCTCTATAAGATGGTGAGCTGGCTTCTGAGGTGCTTTTGAGAGCAGCGTGTGTCTGCTGGGGCCATTCTGACAGCTTTGTTTTCTATTGTTCTGAAAAAGACTTCGAGTTCATCCCCTGCAAAGAGCACGATTAACATGTGTAGCAACAGTTGCTCCCAAACTCCATTGTCTGGTGTTTGCTTTGTTTGTTTTTGTTTTCTGTGAAATGGGAAAGAGTTCTGAGGCGACTCAATCAAACTCCTGGGGTCCATCTCCGACTCCACCTAGCCAAGTGTGGCAGTCCGTGCCTCTAATTCCAACACTGGAGAAGTGGAGGCGGGGGGTCAGAAGTTCAGGGCCATCCTCAGCTGCCCAGTGAGTTCAAGGCCAGCCAGGGCTACGTGAGACCCTGTAAGGATGAAAACCTGGGAAAGGGAGGTTGGTGGCTGTTGCCACGGGGCTACCGGGCTGCCGTGAGGAGGAAGGGAGGCAGCGGATGTGGGGGACCCGCACGCTGCCCATCTCTGGAGTATCAGGGTACCATCAGCTGCTAGTCTCTCAGTCCTCATTTGACACTAACGCTCACCTAGAAACATCCCATCTGTCCATCTGCAAGAGGAAGCCTTTCAAAGCAGAAGAGCTTTTGTTTAGCTTCAGAACGCCGCATGCGCACATCCAACAGCACTTTGCAGCCTGCAGCATCTCTTGGATTTTAGATTTCATCCTCCTCTTGCCCGTTATCCACTGTCAATAGTCTACTTGGTAGGGTTTAGGAGACCATGAAAACACACCTGTATGAGTTTGCGTGAGGATGTTTCCTGAGAGATTTAAGTGGGCAGAGGAGAACTCCATGGATGTGTTCTGGGACATCCGGGGTGCTGGGTCATCTGGGTGCTGCGCCTTCCAGGGCACTGGGCCATCTTGGGTGCTGGTCTGAGTAAAAGAAAGCAAATGGTCTGCGGGAGGGCGCAAGTATGAAGGTTGGAGTTTGGATCCAAAGAAGCCCTCACAAATGCCCGGTGGGTGTGACCGCTGTTTGAAATTCCAACCTCAGAGGGCAGGGATGGTCAGCCCCCAGGCCTAGCTGGGTATGAGGACTAATCATACCGAAACCACAAACCTTGGTTTCATTGTGAGTCTGTCTCAGCGAATAAGGTAGTGGTCAAGACAGATTTCTGGCCTTTAATCCTGGCAGAAGCGGAGATGGGTGAGTCTGTGAGTTCAAGGCCAGCTTAGTCTATGGAGTGGATGCCAGGTCAGCCAAGACTACACAGTGAGACCTTGTCTCAAAGAGTGCTATAAAAGTCAACCTTGGACTTCCAGATAGTTTTTTGGGAGGTGGGGGTGGGGGCGGGGGTGGGTGGGTGGGGTGGTTTCAAGACAGGGTTTCTCTGTGTAGCCCTGGGTGTCCTGGAACCCACTCTGTAGACCAGGCTGGCCTCAAACTCACAGATCTACCTTCCTCTAACCTATGTAGATTCAACTGTGTGCATGTACATGCACACCTCCACACACGTTACCCCACATGCAAAAACATACATACACAGAGCACACACACACACACACACACACACACACACACACACACACTTTTTCCTCTCTACAAGCCTCGTTAGTTCCCTAATGTGAAAAGAATTTGCTTTTGTGGCCTGTGAGCTTGAGCCACGGGTCTTCCTTTGAGCTCTTTGCGCCTCCAGCCCTGCACGCTCACCTAAGGTGCCCTCGGTGGGTATTGAAGTTAAGCAGTTAAAAGAACTAAGGAGCAGGAGAGGTGGTCCACTGGTTAAGGGGCGCCTGCTGCTCTTCCAGAGGACCCGTGTTGGACTTCTCACAGCTGCTTGTAACTCTGGCTCCAGGAGAGAGGACACCTCCCTCTCAGGCAGCTGTGCATGCTTATACAGGCACACACGTACGCAGAAATGAAAATAAATCTGGGTTTTGGGGTTTTTGATTGTTTCTCTGTGACAGGGTTTCTCTGTGTAGCCCTAGTCGTCCTGAAACTTACTCTGTAGACCAGGCTAGCCTCAAACTCACAGAGATCAGCCTGCCTCTGCTTCCCGAACTCTGAGATTAAAGCTGTGGGCAGCCGCTGCCTGACAAAAATGAAACTTTTAAAAAGAACTAGTGTAAGGTAATGCCTGTGGGGTGTAGGGTGCAAGCCAGTGGTTTATATTTCATTGCAATCCGCCCATTTTGTCTCTCTCCTGGCACCCCCTTTGAGAGTTGGCTTTTCCTCTTCCATTTCTGTCACCTTCAATTTTGACTTAAGAGAAGTTTTGATCTTGGCCTTATGGGTTTGGCCAGACATGGCTGTGGAGGCCAAGCCAGGGGTTCGAGCCAGAGGGCACTGGATCTGAGGTGTGGCCACTGCCAGGTGTCTTGTTTGTATTTGAAAAATCTATGCTTACAGAAGGAAAGTGATTTAAACATAGAATACTCAGAACTGTAGGGTGATTGGCTGATTTACAGCCTTCTGCTTTGTTCGCCACAGAGGTAAGAAACAGAATGTGTTCTTCTTTCCTGACAACTTAGATTCAAGGTGCCTGGAGCAGTGGGGCCACCAGGCTCGCACATCCCTTCAAGGCCAAGAGGCCAAGGCTGAGCGACCCAGACCACAGCTGGAGGCCTTAATCTTTGTTTTTTTGCCAGCATTTCCATGCCGTAAACTGCTGCTGCCCCCCGCCCCCCCTCCATCCCAAAACGGGAATATGGAAGCTTACCTCTATTACCCCAGAACTCCTGAGGCTGAGGCAGGAGGAGTGTAGCTTCAAGGCTAGCCTGGGCTACATAGTGAAGGCTTGTCTCAATAGCTCTCAGGATAATCACAAGAACAAAAACAGATTCCCTAAGTTGGTGATTTCCTTGAGGCCAGGCAATATTTTCAGTGCCCTTTGCCTCTCTGCTAGCGGGGGAGACTTCCTAAAGGTGTGACAACAGCTTTCGTGGGCAGCTTGGAGAAGGAGGGGTCCTTCCCAGGTATACCCAGTGGTACCTTTGGGCCAGTCCTGCTGCAGCCCCTGGCTGAGCTCTGGCTGGGCGGGGCTTTGAGGGCATTGTAGGGAGGACACAGGAAGCCAGGGTCAGGGGCCTGAAGCTGCTCTGTTCTCATGCTGTGAGAGGACCCACTGTGGCGCTGTGGGTTTCACTGTGGAAACATCTGGGAGAGTGTCATAGAAGACTGAGGCAGTCTTGGGAGGTGACAACCTTAATGGACACTCATTCCAGATCCCTAGTAAGAATCCAAGGTGTCATATTGACCAAGTCCTTGTGTGGGAGATACCGGGGATAGGGACAGCAAGCAGCTTAGGTCGCAGGCATGTGGGCAGGACAGAATCACCCCGTGTCAGAGCCGCAGTCTCAGCTCCCCGGAGGCCAGGGCGGTGCACTGACAGGTGCTCCCTGCCTTGGGTCAGATGTTTTTGGAAACTGCGGAGATCACCCTGGAGAGAAGGGTGTTCTGTGATGAGCTGCCAGCCGGGGATCCCATTAAAATATTTTCCAACATGTGCTGGGTACATTTAGCAACCAACCCGCAAAGACGAATCTACTCTCTTTAGTAACAGTAGGCGGGGACTCGTGTTTATTTATATTCCTGGGTATGTAATATGCATGAACTTGGTGGGGGGGTGGTGCTGGGGATTAAACTAGGGCTTGGTGCACAGTGGGCAAGTGGTTAGCTAGACCTGAGCAACATCGCCAGGTCTTAGTTTCCTGAGAAAAGTTCTGACTATGTCCCACAGGCTCCTGGGATGCTCTAGCCATTTTGTTTTGTTTTGTTTTGTTTTGTTTTGTTTTGTTTTGTTTTAAGACAGGGCTTCTCTGTGTAGCCCTGGCTGTCCTGGAACTCACACTGTAGACCAGGCTGGCCTCGAACTCAGAAATCCACCTGCCTCTGCCTCCCAAGTGCTGGGATTTAAGGTGTGCGCCACCACTGCTTGCCCCTCACACTTATTTGATGACAGTATTTGTCAGTAGGTGCCATGGTTCAGTGCTTTCCTTAGCCTTTACAACCTCCTGTCTCCTGGAAGATAAGGACCGAGGTGACAAGTCTACAAACTGTCCTAATGCTGCGGTACAGGCACAGCAGGCAAAGCCGTTCTGTCCCCTCTGGGAGAAACTGAACCTTTGCCATTGCCAGCTTTGCTCTCCACGGGTCCCTGTAATTAAAGACGCCTTGTTGAAAAGGAGAGACAAATCCTGAAGACTCCTGAGTGAGCAGAGCTTCACAGAAAACTGGATTTGGGCAGAGGCTGCAGCTCAGTGGTAGAACAGTGTCTTAGTCAGGGTTTCTATTCCTGCACAAACATCATGACCAAGAAGCAAGTTGGGGAGGAAAGGGTTTATTCAGCTTACACTTCCACATTGCTGTTCATCACCAAAGGAAGTCAGGACTGGGACTCAAGCAGGTCAGGAAGCAGGAGCTGATGCAGAGGCCATGGAGGGATGTTTCTTACTGGCTTGCTTCCCCTGGCTTGCTCAGCCTGCTCTCTCATAGAACCCAAGAATACCAGCCCAGGGATGGCACCACCCACAAGGGGCCCTCACCACTTGATCACTAATTGAGAAAATGCCTCACAGCTGGATCTCATGGAGGCACTTCCCCAACTGAAGCTCCCTTCTCTGTTATAACTCCAGCCTGTGTCAAGTTGACACACAAAACCAGCCAGTACAAACAGTTACTTGAAATGCATAAGAGTTCAGTCCTAGCAGCCTGCCTGTCTTGGTCTGGGTTTCTGTTGCTGTGATAAAACACCAAGACCAAAAGGAACTTGGGGAGGAAAGGGTGTGCTTCATCTTACAGCTTCTTGTCCATCATCCTGAGAGGTCAGGACAGGAACTCACGCAGGGCAGGAACCTGGAGGCAGGAGCTGATGCAGAGGCCATGGAGGGGTGCTGCTTACTGGCTTGCTCCCCCTGGCTTGCTCAGCCTGCTGTCTTACACCATTCCGAACCACCCACCTCCACCTACTGTTGACAGCACTTGCTTTTTTTTTTTTTTTTTTTTAAATACACCCAGGACTGTGGTACCACCTAGAGAGAGCTGGGCTGTCTCACATCCATTATCAATCAGGAATATACCACCGCTTTCCCACAGTCCTTTCTGGTGGGGGAATTTCCTCAGTTGAGGTTCCCTCTTCCCAAATGACCCTAGTTTGTGTCAAGTCAAAACTATCCAACAATGTCCTTCCCAATCTGAACCCCCATCTCCACACCTGTTCCTCCTCCCAAAAAAGATGGTCTAAAAGGTCCATTCCCCCAACCCCCCCCCCTTTCAGACAGTTTTGCTATGGTCTAGAACTCACTATGTAGCCCAGTCTAACCCGGAACCCACTGCAGTCTTCTTGTCTTGGCCTTTCAGCTGGGGGATGACAGGTGTAGCACCATCAATCCCAGTGTTAAACCTGGATCTTTGAAATCCTGATCTCTATCTCTAGTATTTTACTAAGTCGATTTGTGAGCTTTGGAAAATTAAGCTGAAGCAGGGTTGGGGTGGGGATCTGTCCCGTGAATTTTGTTGTTTTGGGACAGGTTATTCACCATGAGGGCCTAGGCCTTGATACTATAGACCAGGCTAGCCTCAAAGGCACAGAGATCCGCTTGCTTCGGCCTCCCAAATGCTGGGATTAAAGGTGTTTATTACCATACCTGACCCTGGCGTGAGATTTAAAGGTTAAGGTATAGGTGCTTTTTATTCCTCTGTTCTAGGAACCTATGACCTTCAGTTAGAGTTGTAGGCCAAGAGGATGGACACACACACACACGTGCACACACAACACGCATACACACATACAACACACACACACAACACACAGATAGACAGACAGACAGACAGACAGAGCTGAAGTGGGCAGCTTGGGTCTCACAGGGAAGGGGTGGGGGTCATAACATTTTGTTAAGCATTCTCACATACCCAGGCTGACTCCAGTCTCAACCCCTAGCCAAGCCCGGCCTTGGACCCCTGCTCGCCTGTGTCCCACCAGCACTGGGACCGTAGGGAGGCACTGCCATGCCCGGCTCTGCGGAACTTCCCTTTAAGACAGAGTTCTCACGTAGAACCTCCTCACTATGGCCCTGTAAGAGTTGGTGCTCAAATATTTCATATACACCCATCTGTGAGCATGTGTGTGTTTGCTGTGGGTACATGTGTGTGTGCATGTGTATGTATGTGTGTGTGTGTGTGTGTGCTCCTGCACGTGGGGACCTGAAGCTGACACTGGGAGCCTTCATCAATTGCTTGGTTGAGCAGGGTCTCCGTTTGAGCACAGTTCACTGATAGCGCTAGTCTAGCTAGCTCGCTCATCCCACCATTTCTCCCCCGACCCCCCAAGAGTCTCTTAGGGATCCAGTCTCATTCCACACACCGTGCTTGTCCACGGGGCCATCTCCAGACCTTTGGTGGAGGTTGCAGAGGGTTGCTCTGTAGCCAGCACTGGCCTTGCCCAAGTCACCCTGAGTGTTAGGATTGCAGCTGTGAACTGCCAAACCTGGTCCCACTTTTTTGTTTTTCAAGATTTATTTTATTTATATGAGTACACCATAGCTGTCTTCAGACACTCCAGAAGAGGGCGTCAGATCCCATTACAGATGGTTGTGAGCCACCATGTGGTTGCTGGGAATTGAACTCTGGAAGAGCAGTCAGTGTTCTTACCCCGCCCCGAGCCATCTCTCCAGCCCCTGGTCCCACTTCTTAATCTCATCTAATTACGGTGATTCTTAAGCCACCAGGAGATCTCAGTACAGTGTTTTCTGACTTGGGCCCTGTGGAGTCTGTGGCTTGTGGACCAGACTTCGTTGTATACACATGACCAGCCTGGAAGAAAGGAGGGGAAACAAAGACCTTTGTAGGGAATCTGGCTCCCAGGGACAGGTACCATCGCAGTTAGGTCTTCTCTGGTAAGGTCTGTGTTGACCGCTGTTGGCATGCCGGTGAGATAGAACTTAATTTCCTGTTTCCTAAAAGATGATCTACTTTCTGTTATCCCCTCAAGAGTCCGACCCAAGCATTTCTGCTGATATTACATACGGTCTAAGTTCCAGAAACTGTCCTCTGACCGGGACATGCATGCACACACGTACACACAGATGATTAGAACATATAAAAGCACAGTGCTTATCTTCATGACTTACCTACACACGCCCTTCACCTTAAATGCAGGGTTACAAAGCAGCTCTTCCGACCACATCACAGAGTTGTGATGGCTGCTCTGGCTTCTAGACTCCCATGAGTAGGGCAGGGAATCCACCCAACCAGGTGGCCACCTGCATAGTCAGCTGGGAGGTGGTGGGTAAGTCAACTATGGCCTCCCAATCGCAAGGTGCTGAAGAGTTTATGAGAGTCATTTCTCAGGACTGTTGGCAACTTCTGTGGATGAAAGTCTTCCTCTGGAACTAAGAGCAGGCTTGCTACAAAACAGACCACTCCTACCGAGTGCTCCTCATTTGTAACAAACCCACCATGAGTGTCCCCTCAGTGTGGGAATTTATCTGACACCCACAGGGGTTGGAGGAAGGACAGAGGGACTAGGGGAGACTGATAGGTTTGTGCTACCTGCTAGCCAAACCCCAGATCCAGAAATGATTAACATTGTGATACACAATAATTCTTAATTACACCTGATGTGAGTGCTGGGAACCAGACCTGGGTCCTCTCTGCAAGAGCAGTATGGGCTCTCAACCATCTCTCCAACCCCCAAGTCATATTTTCCAGATGGTAATCTGTTAATTTTTCAATGCCTAACATTTCCTTGGTCTATGAAGCAACCCACAATGTCTGCGGCTGGCAGTTTGCGGCCAGTTTGTTTCTCTACGTTGGAACAGAGCCACGGTTATCTACCAGGGTTCAGTCTCTCTGTTTGCATGGCGAAGGGGATGGAACCCAGGGCTTTTGTGCCCGCTGTGTGGCAGCCCCAGTTCCTGGGCTGGTTTCATGTCCCACCAGCAATGTAGTTGTGACCGAGACTGCGTAACCTGTATGCCTAGGATTAGGTATTTATCCCTTTAAGAAGGTTTGACGATTCCTGAAAAATGTCATTTGTCTTCTAGGGTAAGGGGTCAATTCCTGGTTTGTCACAGTATTGCACCGTTGAGGGTGAGTTAGTCTGTCTTCCCAAAAGCTGCTCAAGGAAGCCAGAAGTCATTTATCAGTCATTTATCAAACTTTAAAAAAAAGTTTATGAATATTTGTGTGTGTGTGTGTGTAGGAGGCTGTGGAGGTTGGAAGAGGCATTTGATCCCCTGGAGTTACAGATGGTTTCTAGCTATCGTGGGGGCTGGGGATTGAATTGGGGGTCCTTTGCGAGAACAGGTGTTCTTAGTTACTGAGCTGCCTCCCCAGGCCTCAGGTGACTTTCGGGGACTGGGATCTAAGAGCTTTCCAGGTGGGGAAAGCACTCGAGGAGGAAGCAGTCCATTTTCCCTAGACCAGTGGCTAACCTAGCAGCCAGAGGTGGATCTCGGGGGAGAGGTCTTAGTGCTGACATAATCCTTCAATATCGGCCCTGAGTTTGGTCCCTAGCACCACAAAACTACAGAACTCCACGAAGTAGCCACCGTGTACCTTGTGAGAACTGCCACTGGTGGACTATGAAGAAAGGACGCGTTCCCACCAGAACAGAAATCGGTTTTAATTCATTGAGAGGTGCAGCAGTGAACAGGGTCAGTTGAAGGGCACTTTCTAAGAGAGTGGCTGAGAGGATGGCTCCAGGGCAGAGGAGTGTCTAACTGTGGTGCAGACAAAAGAATTTACAAGGTCCATGGAGCGTAAAGTGCTGGTGAGCCCAAGAACCCCATCTGCCCCAGCGGGGGATCGGCCGATACCCTTGCCTTTTCTTGAGGATTCTGGGCTGCCATTTTTCATTAGATAACATAAGAAGATAAAGATACTCCTAAGTTTGAGAATACTTCCCACAGATGAAGGTGTTACTCCCATAGCCATGTTTGCAACAGTACCTCGTGTGGGACTCAGGCACTCTAATGTGTACCCTACTTTGAAATTGTGTCAGCCGGGCGGTGGTGGCGCACACCTGTAATCCCAGCACTCTGGGAGGCAGAGGCAGGCAGATTTCTGAGTTCGAGGCCAGACTGGTCTACAGAGTGAGTTCTAGGACAGCCAGCAGCCAGGGGTACACAGAGAAACCCTGTCTCAAAAAAACCAAATCCAAAAAAACCAAAAAGAAATCGTGTCTGAGAGGCAGTTTTAAAACTGGAAATCTTCTAAGGCAAAGTCTCTGCATTTGTGTGGTTTTGATGGTTCTCCCTTTTGAAGAGCTCCGAGGCTGGCCTCCAGCAGTGCATCTCTTGTGGGGGAAGGCCATGCACTGCGTCTGTCACAGGCTGGGGTCTACTTGAATGTTTGCAGGAACACTCCTTAACTGGGAGGTACAGTGGCATTTCAGGTCCCACCATCTGACTGTGTCCCGTGCGTGAGGTAGGGACACCTCCTGCAGCCGACTGCTGTCACTCTGATGTCACCTGCTTTCAGGAGCCAGCCATAAAACTGAAGACCATGACATCCAGCCCGGGGCCTGGTCGGAACTGCTTACCTTTATTTAGGGACAACTGTGGTCAACTTTCACTAGTTCACTGGTGATGTTTAGATTCCAAGGGAGTGAATGAAACCAGTAACCACATTTGATTTTGTAACTTTCAGTTTAAAACTTATAAACTTTTTCCCTCTAAAGTGGCCACAGCAGAGGCGGCCATTCCACTGCCTGCTGGCCTCTCAGTGTCACCAAGGTTGCTGGGGTCACATGAGGTAAACGAATAAACTCAATGGCTGTTACCCCAGCATGGCCGCTGGAATTCTGAAAGTTGTCTTTAGCTCTGTCTCACAAGTTAAAGCCGGACAGAGGCTGTGTAAAGCTAAACCCACTGGCTGCCTATGAAAGGAAGGGATCCGTGCTCTCCACTCGGAGCTGTCCTGCCGCCCTCAGTCCCCTATGGACATGTCAGAGCAGAACTGACTCTGAGGAACAGAGTGTTGTTCTGGGCCTCGGGGGAGCCTTGGTCAGGGGAGTACTGACTGGAACCTGAGTGCTTCCGTGAGCAGAGAGCGGATGGAACAGCTGGTCCTTCTGCACCAGGAGACACTGATGGTTCCAACGACAATGTCAGCTGACTGCAGCCAGGCAGGATACTTGTGTGGCACTGACCGTGAGAACCCTTCCGACAGGCACTTCTAAGTGCCCCCTTCAGCCATGACCCAGGAGCCTGCGGTCTGCTCACTCAGGAGGCGCATCTAGCCCCACCCCCACCCCTGGCCGTTCCTTCTCCACGCTTCTGGGCTCTCTCAGTGGTTGGAGCCACTGAAACGCTTCTTAGGGCAGAGCCTGGGTGACAGGCCACACTTTCACCACAACGGATGCCATGAACGTCCTTTCTCTACGTGTCCACAAACAGCTGCTCCATCCAGGGCTGTGTGTTTGACGGCGGGGGCTGTGTGAGATGCTGTGCAGTGCCTTTGATCTGGGGGCTAGCTACACACCAAAAGGCTTTCTCTCTCTGCCCTGAAGTATTGCCATTTATCAGAAGAGTTTTACAGATTCAGACTTGACCACGTGGGGACTCATACACTGTGCCCAGCTGAGATGAAGGGACAAGGAGAGGACAAAAGACCTCAGGAGTGGTGGTTGTCATTTGAAGAGAGAAAGGGTCAGCCACTTCTGACGGGGGCAGATTCACAGTACTGGAAGTCAGCTGACTGGGTTATTTTTCAAACAAGACTTGAAACAGCAGGGCCAGAGCTCCCCGAGGCACCGGCTCCCACTCCAACCTCGTCATTGGAAAAGGGTGTGCACGGATCCAAGTGCAGAGGCTGGGCACGGCTGCTACAGGGGATGCTTCGAGAACCTTCTCATCCTGACGCTGCCATGATTGCTGAACATGAGACGCAGGTCAAACCTGTATCTGAGGGAAGGAAGAGGAGGATGTCACGTGAACTCTAGCTAGCCATGGAGGAGACTTCGAGGGCATATCCTCCAGCAGAGAGCTGGCAGGGGGACTGACACACCAAGCAGGAGCCCGGCCGGAAGAGGCCGTCATAAAACCGTGGTTTCAGTAGCTGGGAGCATTTTCCATGCAAGCTGTGAGCTGAGGAGAATGACACGGTTAACTGAGAAGCAGGGGGGAGATTCCTTCAGACAATAGCAGCACAGAACATTACTACACAGCCTTGGCTGACTGGCAATCGCTACGCAGACCAGGCTGTTCTCAGACTCACTCATCTGCTGCCTCAGGCTCCTGAGTGCTGGGATTCAAGGCAGGCAGGCAGGCCAGGGAGTGAGGGAGTCTGAGGTATAAAGCATCCAGATGGAGGAGCGAGCTGACCCTCACTCAACCCCCTGCAGTTCTGAGAGCTCTTCCTCTTTTCACTCACACACACACACACACACACACACACACACGGCTCAGAGGTGTCCTTCAGCCAGGCTCATGAATTTAGACAACTCCAAATTGTCTCTGTCCATCAGTCAGAGAGGTGTTCATGTAAAATGTATGGGACCCTCAGAGTGATGCTCAGGGGCACAGCTGTGAGTTTGTGGCTATAAAGAATACAGACGGGCCAGAAATGGGCTTACACGGCACTGAATTTACACTGCCGTGGGCCGGCCTCACAGCAACCCTTTTGTAAAGAGCAGGCGCTAGGATCGGGACTGTGGACCAGCCAGCCAGACACTGCAAACAAACGAGTGTGGCTGGGTGAAGAGCTCGTGCCCTCAGGCTCCAGTCCGATGGCCCTACTGCAGAGGATGCTGGAGGCCAAATGTTTGGCAGGAGAGAATAACCTGGGATGATAAATTAAACACAGACTCAGTTGGTGTTTACGGACCCAGGCTAGCGAGAGCGCATAGCTGAAGCGTCAGGCTTGGACATAAACAGATGCTGAGGACCATGTGCAGCCCGTGGACCCCGGGAAGTCGTTTGTCTGGTTAACGATGCTGGCAGCCATGTGCTTGGGCTCAGCACAGCACCTGAAGCCACCCTGCTCTGGCGGCCCACGCGAGGGCATCTCAGTGCTCCAGCAGCTGCGCCAGCTGGGGTTGCTAGCCATAACCCCGTGGATTCCTCCACTGCCCTTTCCAGGGATGAGTTACAGCTTTCATTTCCCAGAGCCAGCCTAGAATACACGGCTAACAGCACTAAGTCCGTCTGGTGGATGAACACTGGGCTGCCGTCCGTGGACATCAGGGAGGTGGAGGCTGGATGCAGAATGGATGGACCAGGCTCACAAAACTCACTGCACTCCAACGTTGCTCGGTTTACGCTCCACAGACTGACATGCACTCTCTCTGCAGTGGCCGTGCTGTTTAGACCTTTTCCGTTTCAGCAAGGCCTGGTGGCTAACACCTTTAATCCCAGCAGCACTCGGGAGGACAATGCAGCCTGGTCTACATACCAGACTCCAGGACAGAGAGACCTGTCTCAAAATAATTTCCAGCTGGGTCCTGATCTGAGGGGACCCTTAGGGATGCAGGTGAGTGCTGTATGGCCAGCGTGACGGCCCCTTCCTGACAGTGTGGACTCTGTTCATGACAGTGTGGACTCTGTTCATGACAGTGTGGACTCTGTTCCTGGCTGTGTGGACTGTGTAACAACAGTCCATGAGCCATGTCTAGTGTTTAGTACTCTGAGAAATAGAGCACTGTGCTCTCAGACCAGGGCTGGGATGGGCCTGCGCTAGTCCACTGCCTCCAGGGAGGCCCCTGGGACAGGAAAGCAGGCTGAGCTTACAGCCGCAGCAGGCACCGCAGGTACGGAGTCGCGTTCCGAACAGTTTGTTCTCCCAACGAGACAAGCTGACACAGGGGGAACACAGAAGGAGAAACCCAGCTCAGGGCGGAACGGAGCCCCTAACCTCCCTCCATCTTCAGAAGAGCCTGGCCTCGGGGGATGATGGCAGAGTCTGAGGAAAGACACTTACCCTGGGTCAAAGACCCCTGGCGTGCGACAGGTCGGCCCGGAGCAGGACTGGAGCATCATAAGCCGGTAGTTCATCTTCCCCAAAAGCTCGGGGTCTATGCTCTTAGCAATGTTGGTGATCTGGTCTGGATCTGCAGTTATATTATAGACTTCGACAAACACCTAGAGGCAGGACAGGAAGGGGGAAGAAGAGAGCGAAGGTTAGATTGAGAAAATACTCCTGCGGCAATTATGTCTAAACAGAACCGGAAGAAGTAGATAAAAAGCCCGTCCATCACGTGGTCTAAGGCTCTAAGATCCCCAGATGATCACACACTGTCTGTGTCTCACATACTGTCTGTGTCAGTACACTTGTGTTAGACACACAGTCCCACGCTGAACTGCAGTACCTGCCTACCCCACGTCTTCAGGAAAGTAACTCATGACCCTCTAGACCCTTTAGAGTGGCAGTTCTCCTAGGACCCCTGGAAAACACACCACATACATTATGATTCATAACAGCAGCAAGTTATAGACATGGAGTAGCAATCAAATAACTTCATGGCTAGGGGTCACCACACCCTGAGGAATGGTATCAGAGACTCGCAACATTAGGAAGGACTAGAGGACCACCGTCCTGGAGGCGAGCCCTCGATGGCCTGACCTCAGCAGCAAGACAGCACTGCAGCTACTCCGTGAGGGCAGCGCTGGAGGCCACGTGATCCTCGGAATCCTCGGACTCGAGCAACAGGATGGGGTGAGAAGCATCCTGACTTGTGGTGCACCAGTCACGCCCTACTTTAAGAGGTAGTGCGGGCGGGAGGCTGTCGGACATCATTTATACAGTGGACTGCTGGGCCTCCGCACTGTCTGCAGTACACTGTTCCCCAAACAGAAGGCCAGGACCTGGGGTAAAGGGTGACTCTAAGGGCTTTACACCTCGGCCCTCAGACTAACACACATTATCAAACAGATACACACGGGGCAGGGCAGCTCAGCTGCAGTGATGCTTGCTTGTGCGCTTGTGCAATGCGCTTCTGAGCTGTGAGGAAGGACTGAGGTGAGCATCTGCTTTGTATGCTAAGATGGTGGCAGACAAGACAGGAACACACGCTGAGCACCTGCCTGAGACTGCACCCTGGCCTCCAAAGAAGCCAAGGACGGCCCTCCTGGGTAAGCCAGAGGCTGGCCAGCCTGTGGGAAGCGCCTCTCTCTACATGCTGATCACCTCACTCTTGGCCCAATCACCAGGCCCAGTGTCACTCTGACAGCCAGCTGTATGAGGGCGGTGAGCAGGAGAGACTCCATTGAGAAACTTGAGAACGAAGCTGTCTGTATGAGCCTGACCTGCCGCCTCGTGAGCTGTGGAGGCCTGGGGGAGTGCGGAGGAGACGCGCACCTTCCCCGGGGAGAGCTCTGGGGTCACCAAGGCCCGGCGATCAATCGATTGATCGATCGGTGCGGATGGGGGAGGGGTGTCCAGGCACGGGCTACACACCTCCTGGTCGTCGAACTCGCAGTACTGGAGGTTCCACGCCGACGACAGCGTCCTCACGCAGGCATACGTGTTGTTGTACGCGTCCTCACACACACAGTCCGGGAAACATTGCTGGAGGGACAGTTTAGAAGTTAAATGAGGATTGTTCTGATGCAGCATCAGAATCTCAGGTGGCAATGCAGGTACAGCAAGACACCGGGAAGGAGGGACTCTGAAGGACTATCTAACTGTCACCCTGGAGCAAGAAGAAAAGCAGAGCCTGTGTTTTCAGCCTATGAAGGGCCAGACTCCATATTTCCACAGGCTCTGCTAGGCCACAGGGGGCTGTGCTGTGTCCTTTAAACACAGACATTAATCAAACAGCCCAACTCTGTAAGTCCCTGCTGGCCTGGCACGCGGAAGTCACCTGCCGCTGCTTGCTGAGAGGTTAGCTGTGTGTGCAGCACACTGGGCTGGACCCTTTACTCTGAACATCTGCTGTCAGGAGACCCAACGCTCCATTCCCCAAAGCCAGGTCAACGCGGCTGTCACCACCTCGGTGGCCTGGCTACCAGTGACCGCACAGTGGAGAGTGGGTAAGGGAAGAAGTGGGCAGGTGTGGGCATGTCTATGCAATGGGGAGAGCCTGATGACAGCAGTGTCGCTTGCTTGGGTCCCTCAGGTGACCTAGCTGTCTAAACAGCACCTGCTATGCAGTAAGAAAGCTGTGACCAAAGACAAGTGACTCACAGACACTCCAGGACTCAAAGAAGGGCAGGTCGGGTCGGTGACATTCCGGCCTTCTCCTTGGTACTCCACCAGGACATCTGACCTCCAGGTGAAGTTTCTGTCTCCTCTCTAGAAAGAAGAGCAAACATGGGTCGTGTGAGGCACGGACTGATGAGCGACTGTTCTCACCGCCGCCTGAGGGCCTTAGACAGCTCACTCTGTAACAAAGGGGATGGGAAGACCTCACGTGGACGAGAGCCACCATTTCTGGTGCTTAAAGCCTTTCGAGTGTCAATGCCTGGAACGCTTTACTGCTCCTTTAAGGGCAGAACGTGGAGCAGGAGGGGACAGAAAGCTGGAAAACAGGGATCCAAGGCGGGGCAGGTGGCTCCAGGTCAGGACGGGAGACCCCGAGATGAATGTGCACACGTTAGCCGTGTGGAGAACAGAGGCAGCACTGGAAACACAAACATCTGAGACATCACACACACTCTGGAAAGGAAGGCCAGGAGCAAGCTGGGACTAAAAACAGATGATTCAAGATGGGAGAGAACATGTGTCCGGGAGGGCTGGGAACCGCAGCATCTAGAGGAAGAATCAGGAACAGACTGGGGTGGAGAGCCGGGGCAGCAGGCCACCTGGACCAGGGACGTGTCTGCAGCGCCACCTGCTCGGGAGGCTGAGGCACAAGGACTGACTGGGCCCATGTCTGCAGAGTAACAGGGCAGGAGAAGTGCTGAGAGAGGATGGTTGTTAGTAAGGCCGCTTCAGACATCAGCCAAGGACAGAGAGGCTGAAGGAGGCCAGGTCGGAAGGGCCCCTTCTGTCAGCAGCCGGGCAGTGCATGCCAGACTTCAGCCACCTCAGCCCTAGGGTCGTCTTCCTGGTGCTAGTGACTGATGCAGGGTCGCACACGCGTGCACAGGAGTCAGCAGCCCTGCTCCCAGCTTGGGGCTCTAAGCGAGCTGCTAGTCAGCTCGGAACGCAAACTCCTCAACTCTGGTTCCTTGGGTCTCAGCAAGCCAACGGGCGGGCGTCCCTGGGGCCAGTCTGAGAACCAACCGTGCCTGTAAGGGACGTGGAGGCTGGGACGAGCGGTGGGGGATGGGTGCTCGCTTGTACAAGGCCTCAGATGTCAAGAAAGGGGAAGGCCTTGCGCATACATTTATGTTCTGCGCCGACATGATCTGCCCCAGGATAAATGAATGAGTGGAACTCCAACCTAACTTCACCCCTGGAGCCATCACTGGATCTGGTCCTGAGGCTGTCGTCTGAGAGCTGCTGGTCTGGCCCACGGGACACGGCTAATGCAATCCAGGACCTGATGACCTTTCACTGCATTTCAGTTCACTTACAGCACGTATGACCGTCCAGCTGACCTAGGATGTAAGATGCACACAGCAACCTCAAGCAGAGCACAGTGAGGCGACAAAGCCTCGGGCTGCACTTTCACAAGAGTGCAAAGATTCCTAGTACACATCCCGGTGACTTTTACCCTAGAACTGACTCACGTGAGGTTAGAAGACACCCATTTCCCTAACTCATCTACAGGGCTCTGATGCATTGCCAGCCCCTAACCCAGCACCTTACAGCTAACCGGGAAGCTGAGGGTAAGGTGCTTAGGGTCCCTGAGAGAATAAGGGGTGGGGTGGGGGGTAAGACCATCACACAAAGCCTCAGGCAGAGCAGCGCAAGGAGTGGCCTGAGGGTCAGAGGAGAAACCTGACTTTCGACAGAGAAAATCAGATTCTTGACCGCCGAAAGCTGCAGGGAGATGACCCTAGATACACAGAGGGTGTGACACAATTGATAGAAGTGTAAAACCCAGACAAGTCGGGGTCTCCAACATTAGATGTGGAAGAGTTTTATAAGTAAGAAATGGGGGGGGCTGGGGTTGGAGGGGTGTCTGTGGGAAAAGCACTTATCATCCAGGCCTGACAATTTTCATTCAGATTCCCAGGGCTTGTACAGTAGCACAGGCATCTACAGTCCTAGTGTTCCCTACAGGAAGACGGGAGCTGGCGACAGGCAGCCTCCAAAGCTCCTGGGCCAGGTTCCACAGGGGCACGAGGCTATCTCAAACAGGGAGGAAGGCACCTGAGGGCTGTCCCCTGACGTGAGCATACACGTCCACACCTATGTGTATGTCTAAGTTCGCTCGTGTATACACAAAGAATGCCGGCCATGAAAAGGAATGGCCAGGGCTCTGAACAGAAGTGTGCCACCGTGACTACAGAACTGCCAACGACCACTAGGGAGGCCCCTGCACACCCGCCGTGATAAAATAAAAGTAATCAAGTGCTGAAGGAAATGCAGACTGTGGTAAACATTCTCTGAAAACTTAGCGAAAGCTGCCACGTGACCCAGAACGCTGGGCACACAGAACTGCAAACACATCCAGCGGCTCATGGAAATGTTCACAAAGGGTTAACCAAAACAACCCCGAAGCAGTGAGAACCTACACATGGATGTGATGGACAGACAGACAGACAGACGGAGTCCCACGTCTCCCCGGCAGTAGAAAATGAAGCAGATACAGACGACCACGCGGGGCTTCCAGAGCGCAGCGGCACGGGCTGCAGGGCTCCATCTGTACGTCCGGGGTAGACAACACCACAGAGGTAAAGGGGGTTACGGGCTGCCTGAGGGCTGCCCCACGACCTGGGACGGTGGGATGCTCTGGAAGGAGACCGAGGCCAGAGCACTCGGAAACACTAGAGATGACTGAAGTGTCCACTCCTGAGCACCTCGTGGCACAGGAACGAAGCTGATAAAAGAGTCGCTCACCTTACTAACAAGGAAATGCAAAATGGAGGCCAGAGACTGTCTTGACTCACTGGGCAGGCCTGTGCTAAACTGACAGTTTATACGGAACAAAGGGAATTCTCATCGTGGTGGGCATGCAGGCCACTGGGGACATGCCTGTAAAGGTGGCAGAGAACACAGAGGCTGAAGGGGACACTTGGTGCAGTCAGACTTTCCCTTCAGGGAACTGCTCCCCACCACAAGGCCAGAGACCAATCCTGCTCTTTGCCTATCAGATTCAGTAGCTTGTCTCTGTCCACCTGGGATTAACCTTGTCGGTTGGTGCTGGGTGGGCCGTGGCTTTATACTCACCAGGATGGGCAGCAGGGACACCCCGTCCATCTGTGTCTTGTTCAGGTCATAGCCAGCGAGGTCCAGGATGGTGGGGCCCAAGTCGATGTTGGAGACCAGCATCTGTGTGAGTAAAACAAACCGTCTGGTCTCACACTCCTTCCCCACCCAATACACTCTAAGCAACCCACCGGCAGCTAGACGCCGTCACCTCCGGATACCCGCGCTCTCAGCTAGGGCTAGACACTCAGCCACAGGACACGGGCTCGTCGGGACACACTAACGCTGTGGGAAGGCATGTATTTCTCTTACCCAGACCACTGAGAAGCTTCTGTGACTTTCTCATTGTATACACAGGAGTGCCATCAACTGTTCTCCTACTTGACATTCACATCTGCCTGTTAAATTTGGCCTCACATGCATTCATTAAGGGTTTTTTTTTTTTTTTCCTGAGACAGGGTTTCTCTGTGTAGCCTTGGCTGTCCTAGTGTAGACCAGGCTGGCCTCGAACTCAGAAATCCACCTGCCTCTGCCTCCCAGAGTACTGGGATTAAAGGTGTGTGCCACCACTGCCCAGCTTCCCTAATGGTTTTTAAAGGCTTGTTTTTTTTAATATCAAAGCCAGGTTTACTGGGAGGCCGCTCTTGGGCAGGTGAGTTCAGTGGCTCCAAGTATGGAGGACAGGCAAGTTGCCATGGGGAAAGGGGAGGCTGGGGGGAGGGAGGAAGGGAGGGAGGGAGAGAGAAAGAGAGAGGGTGTGACTGCAGAGAGGAGAGGAGAGACAATTTATGCATTTTTAAGTGTAAAGTGTCTGCATATATGTAAACGCATCACAGGTGTGCAGTGGCCACAGAATCAGAAGAACATAGCGGGGTCCCCTGGAACTGGAGTTACGGATGGCTGTGAGCCCCCGGATGGGTGCTGGGAACTCAACCCTGTGGTCCTCTGTGTTCTCAGCTGCTAAGCCACTGCTCTTCCCACTAACATATTCTCTCTCTCCCCCCTCCCTAGACAGGGTTTCTCTATATAGCCCTGGCTGTTCTGGAACTCACTATGTAGCCAGGATGTCCCCTACCTACAAATAAACCAAGGAAGATGAACTCATGTTATAGTCTTCAAAGTGACAATACTATTACTCTGTCCCCAATTTATTGTAAACAGGGTATGCTATGTAGCCCAGGCTAGTCTCAAACTGTTGATCCCCCTGCTTCAGCCTTTTCAATGCTAGCATTACAGGCTGTTCTGCCTGCCTGGTCTTGCAATAGGCTGTGAAAGCTGCAGGAAACTTACTCTGATTGGTCAACAAACATCCTTAAAGAGCACAAAGCCCTGCTCTAATGGAAACGGTCTCGGCCGGGTGATGGCCCAGGGGGCAAAGGTCACTAAGTCTGATGACCTAAATTCAATCCTGGGTCCCACATGGTGGAGGGAGAGAATCGACCCCTTCCCGACAAGTTGTCCCCTGACACGTGTGTGCACACACATACACACTAGAACAACAATAACAACAAACCCCTATATCTATATATCTATATTAAAACACATTCTGGAAACCAGAAACCAAAGTCTTACATTTTCCCCTTGACTTATTCTGGGTTAGAAGATGGTTTTCCTTCTGTGTTTAACACTTCTAAGGACCCAAACTGAGTGGGTCCGTTTCAATACAGTTGGGCTATGTCTGCTTTTATGAAAAAAACCTTTAAATTGTGTGTGTGTGTGCGCGCGCGCGCACAAGTGTGTACATGCATGTGCATGCTTGTGCACGTAAGCCAGAGGACCTCAGGTGTCCTTCTGACACAGCCTCTCATGGGCCTGGCTTACTGATTGCCAAGGGCGGCTGGCCAGCCTCAGAGAGCCTCTGGCTCCTGGCTCCCTGAGTTGGAATCACGGCTTTTTCAAGTGGATTCTGAGGAACAAACTCGGGTCCTCACGCTCATGTGGCAGCGCAGCCCACAGGGTGAGCTCCAGGCCAGAGAGCCCTTGTCTCAAAAACCAAGCTGAGAAGCCGGCATGCTGGCTCGGGCCTTTATCCCAGCACTCGGGAGGCAAAAGCAGGAGGGTCTCTGAGGGACAGACACCAGCCTGGTCTACATGGTGAGTTCCAGGATAGCCAGGGCAGGACAGCCAGGGGGGCACAGTGAGACCCTGACTCAACACCTCCCCAACCCCCCAAAACCAACTAAACAGACAAAAAACCCAACCAAACAGACAAAAACCCAACCAAACAGACAAAAATACCCAAAAGAACTCGGTGAACAGCTCTCAAGGAACAGTACCTAAGGCTGTCCTCTGGCCCGTGTGTTACACACAAAGCTTGTCTTTGGAACTATGGAGAAGACAGCCATTCTAGGCAGCCAAACAAGAGATTGAAAAAAAAAATCAAGTAGCTGTCATTTTTAATTTAGAACCAAACTGGAAGGGCCTGCTGCCAGGCAGGAGCAGAGCGCTGTGTCAGGGCTCAGGTTTCCTGGTGGCTGGGACAGCCGGGGCCACACAGCCTGGCTCTGAATCTATTAGTGCCCCTCAGCAGCTGTCGTGGGGTACGGTGGGAATTGTCCATGGAGACAGCTCAGGGAGCAGCAGTCCGTATGTCACTGGAAGCGCACCAGAGCTGTCTCCAGAGACTGACAGACCCACAGACATGGGTCGGCTTCCTTCTCTTAGGGCCCCCGGTGACCTGAGCAGCCTGGATCACAGCTGGTGAGTCTGGATGGGACTATGGAGAGATCACGTAGGAGAAACCCGAGCCCCGAGAGCCCAGGAGGTGTGCGGAGGAGCCTGTGTCATTGGTGCTGGGGAGTCAAAGCAGGGCACAGGATAAACCGTACGTGCTAAACCCAGGGTGAAAACAGTGATTACTAGTCTCCCCAAAACTCCCTTCGAAGATCAGGGCTGCAGCATGGGAGACGCCGAGTAGGCCTCCTGCCCAACGGCAGAGCCTGGCAGTGCCAGCACAAATTGAGTCTCTAAGATTTAGCTGGGCAGCCTTAGCGCATGCCTTTAATCCCAGCACTTGGGAGGCAGAGGAGGGTTTCTGCGTTCGAGGCCAGCCTAGTCTACAGAATGAGTTCCAGGACAGCCAGGGCTACACAGAGAAACCCTGTCTCAAAAAACAAACAAACAAACAAACAGATTTGGCTTAAGAACTACAATGACACAACACGTGTCCTCAGGCTACGTTCTTCCCGTGCACATACATGGTCTTCTCTAAATGGGGCAGGAATTTTGCCTACGAAGCACGTGGCTTCAAACTCTGCACATACTATAAGGGGACTGAAGACCTTATGTGGTTTCTGATTATGAGCAGAAAATTCAGTGGGCACTGTCTACCCTTGGTCTCACACAGGCTTGGTCAGCTGTGCAAACATGGTGAGTCCTCTCAGAACACACGGAGCTTCCAGACACCAAGGACCAGCCAAGGAGGGCTGCCTGAGGCATGGCCCACGGCACCCCGGAAGGCACCCAGGATCCCAAGTGGGGCTACCACAGCGAGTCACATAACACCCCAGAAGGCTCCAAGGGTCCATCTGCCAAAGAGCTATGAGCCCTGGAGAGGGTCTGGCGCCAGCGAAGGCTGAGCAGCTGTGGGTGGATCTGCCCTCAGCTTCTGCGTCTAGAAAGAGTCAGGGCATCACACAGTTACACTTGGGTGGAGATGGAGGCGGCTGGAGAGACGGCTCAGTGGCCAGGAGCACTGGCTGCTCTCCCACTGGACCTGAGCTCAGTTCCCAGCACCGCACTGAGTGGCTCACACGCACTTCTAACTACTTCTAGGGCAGTGGTTCTAACCTTCCCTACGCTCTGACCCTTTAATACGGTTTGTCAGGTTGGCCTGACCCTTAACCATAGAGGTATTTCATTGCTACTTCATAACTGTAATTTTGCGGATGTTACAAATCGTAATGCAAATCTCTGACACATAAGATCTCTGCTCTGTTGGGGACTGACTCTAACATACACCTGTCTGCGACACCCGTGAGCCCAGGACGTGTGGCCGGACACGGCTCTCCTCAGTCCCGACTACTTACTACAAAGTCCGTTTTCCCATTGTAGGGGGAGGCCGTTCACACTTAGAGCGTCCCCCTTTTCAGGGTACTGCAGGGTAACAAGTGAACTCAACAGGATGTGGAGCCAGCTGAGAGCGGGGGAAGGATGGATCACGCGTGCGTGGAGAGGGTGTGCAGAAACGCCCTAGGGTTACAGACAAGCAGGCTGGGGCGAGCATTTCAGTCAGAAGCGGCGGGTCACACGGAGGCTGTGAGGAGAGAGGTGCTCAGAGGAGAGAGTGGCCAGCGCAGATACCGCCTCCTGCCCCTCATTCGCTCGCTCGCTCGTTCGCTGGCTCTAACTCTTTCCTTCTCAGTGCTCTGCTGACTGCTGGACCCCAGCCCTGGTGACTCCATCCTCAACGTCACTGTCTGTGCTCCAAAGCCCAAGCTCTCCTGCTTCTCTGACACAGGGACCATGAATTAACCTTCCCGGCTACTCCGTGTCACGCCCTGGACTCCAGGTGTGCAATGCCAACATAAGGCACCGACCGGGTGGGCACCCGCTGGCAGGGAGGTGGGCTCAGCTACAGTGTCTGAATTCCAAAGCAGGGCTCGGCTGCTTTTTAGCTGTGGGCGTTTAGACAGACCAATTCCCTTGATCCGCAGACTCTTCCTGGATAGCGTGGGGACCAAGGGACACGATCTCCTGGGTTCTGGAGGGAGGGTGAGTTATTCACGACACTCGGCCATCCCTGTCTCTATGGACAAGCTCTGATGAACCATCTCAACTTAGAGAGAAGAGGGGAGGCCTCCGACTTCCCCATTTACTGTGCCTGAGCACGCTGCTGAGGAGGAAGAACGGGCTGTTCTTCCCACAGCTGGTGGACACAGTCTCCTTTCAGTTTCTTTCTGTCAGAACATGCAGTCCCAGGCTCTGCGCCTCTCTGAAGTGCTCCGCCTGCTAATAAGGACGTTGCACTCAGATCAAAAGTCAACCTCAGTAAGGTACAACTTAAGATCCGCTGACCTCCCAGCCGGCCTGGTTTAAGGAGGCTTGGCCTGTTCAGGAAGTGCTAAGACTTGTAGTCAACGGGTAGGAAGGCCATTCTACCTTTGTGGGGACAGTGTAACAGTGGAGCACCAGGAGTCCTGTGACAGGAAGTAGGAGAGAGCGGGAAGTCAGGAGCATCAGCGCCCTCCACCAAACACACAGCCCAGAGCACCCACTACCTGCAGGGCTGGGCCGTTCCACGGCTTTCTCTGGTCGCAGAGCTTAGGTGATGAGGTAGAATCAGGAAGGGAGAAGACACAGCTGACCTGCCTACTGATGTGCCCTGAGCACTAGGGAAAGCATGTAGGATCAGGTGGCCAGCTCCTCTACGAACAAGGCGCTTCCACCAGACAGGCTGGGGAAGACTCTGAACCAACAGGGGCGAGCCAGAGGGGACAGAGCAGGAAAGCTCTGTAAAGAAGGGAATTCCGAGATGGTATGCTCCTGACGTGTGACTTGGGAACCTGGGACTCTGGACTCAGGAAATGGTAAGATTCACAAGCTATTCCCCTGAGGTTTATTCGAACAAGCAAGAGCAGGAGGAAGACAGGAGACTCTCTGGTAGAGCGGTCGGCCCCTGGAGAGGGCCCCAGAGAGCTCTCTCATGAATCAACACCCACTGTGAAGCACTGTGCACGAAGGATGACGGCTGATATCAGAAAGAAAACATCTGCTTAACCTTGGGCCTCTGCACGTATCCCTGTGCATGTATACACATGTGCATATATACATACGTGCATGCGACCTTGGGCCTCTGCACGTATCCCTGTGCCTGTATACACATGTGCATATATATACACATGTGCATGCGACCTTGGGCCTCTGCACGTATCCCTGTGCATGTATACACATGTGCATATATACATATGTGCATGCGACCTTGGGCCTCTACACGTATTCCTGTGCATGTATACACATGTGCATATATACATATGTGCATACGTCCTTGGGCCTCTGCACGCATTCCTGTGCATGTATACACATGTGCATGCGACCTTGGGCCTCTGCATGTATCCCTGTGCATGTATACACATGTGCATATATACATATGTGCATGCGACCTTGGGCCTCTACACGTATTCCTGTGCATGTATACACATGTGCATATATACATATATGCATGCGGCCTTGGGCCTCTGCACGTATTCCTGTGCATGTATACACATGTGCATGTGACCTTGGGCCTCTGCATGTATCCCTGTGCATGTATATACATGTGCATGTGACTTTGAGCCTCTGCATGTATCCATGAACATGTGCATGTATACACACATGCATGTGACCACTTACATTCATACCCAGAACATACACACATGCACACATGGAAACTGATCAGAAAACCCAGACACTTTCAGACATTGATTCTGATGAGAGTCCCTGGTGCTGGAAGGAAGTCTTGAAATGAACGACAAGGCAGTGGAAATTCAGAGGGCGGTGGCCAGCTGCCATGTCTGCACACGCAGGGTCAGCCTCGGTCTGGCACCTACCTTGCTTGTCTGGTTTGGTTTGATCCCAGGCCCTCGAACCAACAGTGGGACTTTGATATCAAACTCATACAGCTGCCGCTTGTCTATTGGCAAAGAGAACTGCCCTGAAACGAGACACAGTGTCAGCACAGGGCCAGGAGGACAGGCCTGCAGCACACACAGCACTCACACAGTCAGTCAGCACAGGGCCAGGAGGACGGGCCTGCAGCACACACAGCACTCACACAGTCAGTCAGCACAGGGCCAGGAGGACGGGCCTGCAGCACACACAGCACTCACACAGTCAGTCAGCACAGGGCCAGGAGGACGGGCCTACAGCACACACAGCACTCACACAGTCAGTCAGCACAGGGCCAGGAGGACGGGCCTGCAGCACACACAGCACTGAGCTGTTGAAACACTAAGATGTTGTCTTAACTCCTCTCTCTCTGTGTGTGTGTTAACATGTGGCGCATGTGTGCATGCCCTCGGAGGTTTAGGAGGTGTTGGGTCTCCCAGAGCTGGAGTTACGGGCAGCCATGAGGCACCTGACATGGGAACCGACCTCCAGGCCCTCTGGAAGCAATCTCCTTAACCAGGAGCCATCTCTAGCCCCTTAATTCTAGTTTTATAACAGAGAGCTTACACTTGCCTGAGTTTCTTTTCAAAACAGGATAGGGAAAAATGAGTTTACCTTCTCTAGATAAATAACTTAAAAGAACCTGTCCTAAATAGAACAAATTGAGAAAAAGTAATGTCTGGGAAGGAATGAAAGACAGATACACACTCATTTACGTGTGTGTGCCTGACACGGCCGAATACTGTCACCACACACACTGCCTGTCCCCTGAGCACTGCAGTGCAAGGCCACGAAATGAGGGAGACCCTCCTGAGGACTTCCAACAGACCATAATAAGGACCGAGCGAGGGCCTCAGCAGTTGGCAGGCTCAGGCTGAGGAAGAGTTCTAGCCATAGCTTGAAAGGGAATCACAGTGACAGGTTCACAGGAAGGGGCCAGGTTAGACCCCGTGAGCCAGCCTCACACCCTGAGATGGCTGCTAGAGCCCTGCGTCACCCAGGCAGCCTTCTGGCCTGAAGGCACGCCCGCCTCAGCTCTCAGCTCTCATCCAGGTTGCAGGAAATACTGCAGGGTGGGAACGAGCAAACAGGGCCTCACAAGACAAGCAGCCGGGCTGGAGTATGAAGGTTCTGAAGGAAAAGCACTTTGCTCAGTCATCAGCAGCACCCGAGACCTAGAGGCACTTAAGGTTCAAGGTGTTGTCTGCTTGATAAACTGGATGGGCTGGAGCCATCTGTGGACTCTGAAGTGCTTCAAAGCCTTTAGAAAACCAGCCAGACCCCACGGAACTCCATAATCCCCAGGCTCTAGAGGTCGAGACGGCAGGAGCATGAGGTTAAGGCCGACCTGAGAGACGAAGCAAGACCCTGGCCCAACACCTGCGGGCTAGCAGATCACACACACTCACTCACTCACTCTCTCTCTCTCTCTCTCTCTCTCTCTCTCTCTCTCTCTCACACACACACACACACACACACACACACCGGAAGGCAGGAAGAACACCAAACACCGCAGCTGAACACTTGAGCGGGAAGACAGGAAGGTGTGTCTTAGTTCTCCCTACCACAGAAAGGCAGGATCTACGCTGACCAGACTGGCCTCAAACTCCTGGGCTCACACAATCCTTCTGCCTCAGCCTTCTTAGTTAGTAATACACTAGCACACACCATCACACCTGCCACACACACCAGTTTCCACACTGCCCCTTAAATACCCACACAATAATATAATAGATGCTGTGTCAGTCCGCCCAAATGAAAGCAGGCCTAGTGTTCGCTCAAGAGGAGATGTGTACACACGGAAAACAGAAAATGCACTGTAGTTATAGGGTCCAAGTTAGAAGGGCAAAGGCCTGGAGTTCACTCACACTGCAGTTCTCAAACGCTAGAAGCACTCCCAAATCACGAGATTAATGATAAAACTCCTTGCAAGCAGGAAAACTCTGCTTCCCGTCTACCACACATTCCCTAAGTCCCACTTATCCAGTCAATGTGAACCTCCTCACTTTTCCCACGGCCGACTCTAACTCTGCGAATGACTCTCTGCTCCTGCCTGAGGCCTGCTAGCTTAGCATCTCCAACAGCGAAGAAGGCCACCTGGCTTCCCGAGTGGAGATGCTTTCTACCTGAGGAGCCGTGAGGATGAGAGCCCCCGCCTGACTAGTGCTAGATCCTACAGTGTGGGCGTGACGACTGCGCCCACCCGCCCGCCTGCCGCCCACCTGTATGGTAGCCGTTGTCTGAGGTATAGAAGATGTACGTGTTGTCCAGCTCGCCGGTCGAGTCCAGTCTCTTCACCAGTTTCTCCACAAGGTCGTCAACTGAGAGCAGGGTTTGCCACCTGGAAGACACGGGGTGGAGCCACGTCAGGGGCGACGGCCCACAGAGACACTCATCCCAGTAATGCAAACAGCTAATGCGCAGTTCTGCCCCCCAGACTCCATCACTGCAAGTTCCAGAACACGGTAAGGTAAGGACTCCATCAAGTCTGTTTCCAAAGGAAAGATCCAGGCTTTTCATGAGCTAATTTTACTTCTTACCGCTTGCTGTATGAGAACACAGCTACTCGGAAAGGAAAGATGGTAATTCAGTATAGATTACTACAGATTGGTTCAAATAAGTCTGTGCTGCAAAATTGTTTAATAGTCCAAATACTAGGCACTGACCTATAGGCAAGAGACCAAAGCTTGTCTTGTCTATTACCAGTTTTTATAAAGTTTTATTGGCACACAGCAAATATTTTCATATTGCCTATGGCTGGCATTGTTTTGGGACACACGGCCTGCAGTCTTAGAACATTTACTTTATTATTATCTGGTGCTACAAAAAAATGTCTACTGACCTCTGCTCCAAACTCGATATACTCTAAAAGAAAGTAGTGAACTTTTAAAAATTGATATATCACATCTTGCACAGTACAAACATCAAGTTTAAATACTTTGCTCAATATTTGGGCTGATTTTTTTTTAAAAGATTTATTTATTTATTATTATATGTAAGTACACTGTAGCTGTCTTCAGACACACCAGAAGAGGTTGTCAATCTCATTATTGGTTGTGAGCCACCATGTGGTTGCTGGGATTTGAACTCAGAGCTCCTGGAAAAGCAGTACACTTAACCGCTGAGCCATCTGTCCATGGGCTGATTTTTATATAACCTGTTCTTTAATTGTGGGGAAAAATTTCAAGCAAATAGTTCCAATTCTTTACCAGGTCTTAACATGAATGGTCTAGTCAGTCTTGGGGTCCAAAGGGTCCCTCATGCACACGAACATAAAGGTGTGTCTGTGCCTATGAGGTGGCAGTGCCCCACAGCGTCTCTCCTGCTGACCTGCCTCCCTGTTAGCTCGGGGCAGCAGACGGTTCCACCCTGCACTCAGCCCCACAAAGAGAATGGAGTAGGGGTAACGGTGCTTACCTTCTCCTGAAGGCGTCATCTAAGAACCGTATTGACGAGTTCGTCATGGGAGTCTTGGCTTGCCTAATTAGCCAGTGCTTGTTCTAAGATGCAGAAGAAACAACCGTTAACACCCGGGTGGCTGTTGAAGCCGTGCTAGACTCTGTCAGGTCGTCTCTTCCTCCTGTACTCCGCCAGCAGCCCAGGGGCCTCAGAAGAACTCCACAGCTCCACCAGCCCCGCGCTGAGAAGCACCAGGACACTCTTGTTAGCAGCAGCGACCAGAGACTCTGGTGAGTGCCCCCAAGCTGAAGTGAGATTCAGGTGGTAACTGATCCTATGTCACCTCTGGCTACAAACAGTGCTAACTTACCTCTCTCCACATTCTGCCTGTAAGTCCCTGTTTTCTACTGATCTGTCAACTCAAGGGCCTGATATCCCTGGGGAAAATCCTGCACTTGGATTTAAACCTTCAAGTTCTGCAGATACTGGGACAGCAGAGCCCATCAGCTTGGCTCCCAGCACCCATGCGGGACAGCTCATAACCACCTGTAACTCCAGTTCTTGGGCAACTGTGCCCTCTCCTGGCCTCCTCGGGTACTGCACCCATATAAACAAACACCAAAGGCAGACACAAACATGACTGCTTAAAATAAACCAAAAACTCTTCAAGTTCTGGAAAGTGTTTGTTTGTTTGTTTGTTTTTGTTATTTGAGACAGGGGTTTTCTGTATAGCTCTGGCTGTCCTGGAACTCACTCTGTAGACCAGGTTGGCCTTGAACTCAGAAATCTGCCTGCCTCTGCCTCCCAAGTTCTGGGTAAAGGCGTGCGCCACCACTTCCCAGGAAGGTCTTATTTACACAAAAGTCACACTTTAGTAACAAAAGGACCCTCAGAAGCCATCAGCTCTTCATGCATTCGCAATAAAACATTTTTCCAACTGTTCTCCAATCTCCTCCAACTTGGCTAATAGGCTTTAGAAATTCGATCTTAAGTCTTCTGTTGGAGGACCACATCAGCTCGCCAAAGGTTTCAATATTACTGTGCTCAGTAATATTGAAATATTAAAATGCTTGTAATAACTCCTTTTGGAACACAAAACAGACCAGTCCACTAGTTTAAAAAATCAGCTTCCCAACCTAATTTAACAAGCACATGCCTGAGTCGGAGCACAGAGGACACCAGATTGTTTCTCGGTATTTTAATCGTAACCAAGGGCTTGAGACCTGCCACCTGGGGGGGGGGGGCGAGGCAACAGGAGGGCAAGCATCGGGCTCACGTCACAGACAGAAACTCAGGCTTCTGGGTCTGACTCTAGACTTGTTCCACATCGTTATGAGCCCCATGACTTAGGGTAAGACTCAGGCAGTGGCGACCTGCTTACACCCTCAGCCAAGGGAAGCATAGCTTACTGACTGGAATACTTTGAGGAGACAGGCTTGACGGTACAGACCTCTGAACCTAGCAATTAGGAGGCAAAGGCATGAAGGTCACTGTGAGTCTGAGGGCAGCCTGGTCTACACAGAGACAGTCTCATGAAACAAACTGAGCAGCACAGTTTGAGAGACAGTGACCAGGGGAGAAAGGTGTGGGAGTGCTTCTGTTGCTGAAAACGTGACTTCTGTTTGAGGGAGAAAGAACCTTCACATGGGGACTTGAGGCTTCAAGAAAATGTTGACAGGATTTCTCCTGGGAATCTGGGGCACCCAGTACCTTGGGTAGGAAATGGGGGGAAGGGAATGGCTTACTAGGTACGTTTAAGGACAAGCGGTGGAAACCGAAGCGGCCCCTGCTTGGGCTGTGGCATTTAATCATGCACCCGCCGCGGCCCACTGCATACGCCTTTCTCCACCCACGGCTGGAGATGTCCCTGGAGACTTGGCTTAGTGGGACAGGACACACGCTTACAGTCCACCAGGAGGGTAGTGCCTGCTCCGCACTGCTCCTAGGGATCTCTTCTAGCTGCTCACAGGTTGTGTGGTAGGGACTTTGTATCTCTAAGAACATTTCTATAATCTGTTGTACTGGAGACAGGTACAACAGTCCCTCCAGAAGAGCTCAAACGAACCCCCTTCCAAGGCTGCCGGCTTCCGGACCGGCCGGCTCCAGCGAGAACAGCTTACTTCAAGGATCGGAGGACCTACCGTCCCGTGGATGTTGAAGTTCTTGCTCCTTGGTGCGGTGATGTTCTGGAAGGCCTTCTGGTACTGAGGCGCGGCTGTCCACGGTGAGTGGGGCGCTGGGGTGGAGATCATCATGAAGAATGGCTCAGAGTTGGACTTGTAGTCCAGGAAGTCCAGGGAGAGGTTGGCCTGACACACAGAGAGTCGTCATCTCCTACCCTGCCTAGCAACTGTGCAGCCAATAGGAAGCTCTTGGCAGACAGAGCCACGGCAGTGTGGATGCCAATCTCAGACCGAGTTCATATCACGGTCATGTGCAGCACATTGCTGGTATAACACCTCTGGTCTGGACCAGGTCAAGGTCTGGACCTTGAGAAGTCTACCAAGGAGAGTAAGTGAGACCTTAACTTTTAAGACCTAGAAATTATGTTCCCCAAACAGTACGTAAGAGTAAACTGTCCGTTTTAGCATTACTTTACTAATGATGCAGTCAAGAGTTGTAGAGGGCCAGTGGGAGGGCAGGGCAGGTAGCGGTGCTTCCCACCAAACCCAGTGAGCTGCGGCCCCTTCACGGCCCGGTGTGGCGGGAGGGAATCGACCCACTGTCTTCACCCTGTCCCACCGCCAAGGCTGGTGGGTTCTCTCCGGCTCAGCCCTGCTCCCTCTGTCACGCTGCCTCCTCCTCATCGGACACCACTGTACCCGTCCTTCAGGTTTCTGCTCAGAAGCACTTATCACCCTTTACCCTTTCTGCCTTATCTCACCCATCAGCACCTAGCAAAGTAATATGTGATCAGCAACAATCAACCTGCCTGTACATAGCCACGCCTCCGTGTACATAGCCACGCCCCAGCCACCACTACAAGTACCTAGCCACGCCCCCACGACATGCTGAGATTTCCGGCCTGGTAGAAGCTGCCTTCCAAGGACATGCCCAGGGAACATCGGCCGCGTCGGTGCTAGACTGGTGAATAAACACTCAGCGGAAGGCTTCTCTTAGAAACATGTCAGGACAGGAGTCCTGATTTACACACGCACGGCCTCCCCCACAGAGGCCTTTAAGGCCAACTGAGGAGGCTCTGTGGCCACCACAGTCGCAGACTGAGGCGTCTACCTCTGGATTATGAGGATATGTGACTTGAGTCTTGGCTTATATGCAGAGAAAAACAGCCTAGAAGTCTTTAATAAGCTGGAAATATTCTTTGGCAGACAGACCAAGTCCTTGCGCATTTCTGTTTGCCGGTAAAAACCAGCCTCGGCTGCTGTGTAGACAAAGCAGTCTTGTGAGGCAGGGCCACTGGGCCTCAGAACCTACCAGGACATCTGTCAGGTAGTCCACGCTGTAGTTCTCCCCGTGCTTCCGCGCCTTCCCGTTGATAGAGAGGGTGTAGTTATAGTATTTGGAATTCTTTTCCTATATGAAACAGGAAGTAGAATTTGTGAGAAAGCCACTATACAAAGCCAAAGTGTGACCTCCTGCTGGGTGACAGTGCACTGTTTAAAGGTGATAAGACAGAAGGGGGCACCTGACTCGCTAACACTGAGCAGGGTTTTGTTAATCCCCGCTGTCTTAAAAGCCAGACGGGGGTCAGGAAGAGCAGGGAATCACATAGCTCAGGCCACTAATGTCAGGAAAACACCGGGGGTGAGGTGACTCACCAACCAACAGACCTTCATTACAGAGACAGATCATGTGCTGGTGTGGGGCTGAGGCAGAGGACACACGGTCTGTGTCTCTGGGCTGTGTCTAGTCATTCACGTCAATAACCACTTACCAAGGCGTACCAGTAGCTCCAGCCCAGAGGGATGTGCTCCAGTCCACCTGCGTCTGGGGCACCATACTAGAAGGACAGAAGAACACCGTGTCAGAACTCCTCAGAGAGGCCAGAGAGAGAGGGGCATCTGAGAGCACCGGAGACAGCAGGTGCACAGCTCCCAAACACATACGCTAATGAACAAAGAACTCTGTGACCCAAGCCTTGTCTTCAGCAGAGTCCGTGACTGTGTCACTGTGCTAACCTGTCTTGAGTGGCCAGTGTGCCATTCAATCATTTAAACGCACAAAGCCGTCAAGAGAAGGCTGTCTTGTGAAAGGTGAGTTACGCAAACCTCGGATGTCACGGCAGACAGTTTTGTTTGCACACAGTCAGGCACACGCACCCACATCTCTGCTGTGGTGGCACTGTGCAGGAGCTCTGGGAGATGTGTGGCCTGTAGGCCAACGGTTGCCATCCGGATATTACATGGAACCTGTTCATGAGTGAGCACTGGGCTATGAAGGAATAATCTAATGACACTCGCTGTTACAGCAAAGAGAATCAGACGCCCGCCTGTGACTTCGGCTGTCCTGATAAAAATCTACTTTTAAGGCTCAATTTATTTAAACGATTAGAAGAGACCACAGCACACTCTCCCTGTCCAAACACAGTTTAGTAGTGCCCATTTAAGGCAGAACGGAATCTCTGAAGACTGCCTCGCACTACACGGTTCCCCTCAAATGACCTTCAATGTGCAAAATCGCCCAAGTTCCCTTATGACCATCGAGTTGCCCCAACCCCACCACAGAGCGTCTTCCTGCTTCTCATGATTCTTTCAAACTGACTCATGTTCCTTCAAGCCTACAATTCGCAGACCCTCTCAATGACAGGGAGGAAGGGGCACAGAAAATTCATGTGATACACAGACCTGTAGCTACCACAGGAAGTCAGAAAGCACACACCTTTTCCCCAGCACCCCAGTTTAACTATCACTAGAGAGAGCCCCAAGCACCCCCAATACATCATGTCCTTTAAGCATAGATTCTAAGAAACTGAGACAAGGTGGTGCACTTGGCATTACGAAGCTCTGAGTGGCGGGCCACAGTGAGGTGCCACACCCCACACAGGCCCTTGAGGCCAGTGTCAACCGCCCAGCCTTGCGCTTCCACAGCCTCACAGCCACAGGGTGCTGTCCTCCCGTGACAGACCCTCCATAGACTGGGCCGGATTTTAGTCAGTCCTCACTCTGCAGGTCAAAAAGTGAGCCTCAAGTCGAACTGTTCTAATTCAGGGTGATTCTAAGAAACCTGAGCAAAGGTCTGGCCCCTCCCCCATGATACTGAAAAAGGGGAACCGGAACACAGACACAGTGACAGCTGCATGACTGAGGGAGAAAACGGGGGAGGGGGGGAGCCGACGTCCTAACACATAGGCCGGCTTGTAAATAGATGCTGTGGAGGCTGTGTGGAAAGGGTGAGCACACACAAAGCCAGGCAGAGTGTGCTTGTCTACCTCATGGGCAGATCAGCAAAAGCTGCCCAGAACCAAACCGTTGAAGAGCACAACGGGAACTGAAACCACCAAGGAGAAAAATAATTACCAGGAGATAAATTAATTCCCATTTGAAATGCTGTCATAAAAAAGGAGATCATTCAACATACCTCGTTCAAGTACTTCCCGGCAAAAAAGGTTTGATAGCCGCACGCCGCCCTGAGGATGGCAGGGAACGTGTACGGCTCCTGGATCTTCTGCCAGGCCTTGCTGCTGCAGTTCCCCTCCAGCGTGTTGTTGACCACGTGATGGTTGTGGGGGTACTTTCCTGTCAGGATGCTGGCTCGGCTGGGACAGCAAAGAGCACTGGGCACGTACTAGAGAGGGAGTGGAGCCAACGCGTGAGAGTCACGGAGAGAAGCGGAAGCGCACAATGCTCCATCTTCACTTCAGCCTCTCACACGACACACTCCACAGCTGCTTAAAAGCCGTTCGTCAGAGGCAACCCAGGACATTACAGAATACAGCCAGTGAGCTAAATGTTACTTGAGAAAAGCAGACCAGGAGGCAGGTGGGGAGACAAGGAGGGACTGGGTGTAAAGAACACAATTAAACCCATCGCTTCTGGACACCTGCAGAGACACTCATCAACCAATCGATCACCGAGATCCACGCTGGCGTCATTGTCCCTTCGGCACTCAGTTTGGTTCTGCTGCTGCTCTTCTGCTTTTCAAGTTGGATTTAACCTTTTCTCTCCCTTTGGTGCCGGGACTTAAAAATCAGGGTCCAGCAAATGCTAAGCAAAGGCCCCGCCAACCACTGAGCTAAGCCTCCAGTTCTGACTGGCATCTTAAAACACTCCTGAGGGCGGCTGCCTCCGCACGAGCGCTCACCCCACCACCACCACCCTCCCTTTAAATCAGATGGTATTTGTCCTCTGTAATTCTTAAGTTTTTGCTTTAAAAATATGTTAGTTATACGTGCACATGTGTCTTCAGGAGTGTCTGTCACTTGTGTGGGTGCACACGTGGGAGCCGGGGAGGGTGACACCCTCACAGTGGGGCCATCAGCCTGCTAATGGTTGACGGGGGCCTACATTCAGGATTGTTACTGCAGAACCTCCTTTCCGGCTCCAACTTGATAATTTCTACACTGACCATTCTTCTTTCCTGGCCTCGGTAGCTTTAACTGCGGAACTGACGGAGCCTAGAGTCTCCCGAAATGGGAGTTTCAACTGAGGAGACTTCCCAGGTCAGACTGCCCTGTGGGCATGTCTGTGGGCACTGCCTTGATTGTTAACTGATGCAGGAGGGTCCAGCCCATTGTGAGTGACAGCATTCCCTGAGCTGTTGGTACTGGGTGGTATAAGAAAGGTAGATAAGTCATCATGGTCCCATCATTCATGAGGCAGAGGCAGAGTGCATCTCTGAGTTTGGGACCAGCCTGGTCTACAGAGCAAGATCCAGTGCAGCCAGGCCCACACAGAGAAACCCTGTCTTGAAAAATGAATCAAACAAACAAATACCAACAAAGTCTTCAAGGCTTTAAGCCTGGGCTCCCAACTAAGTCAGCAGGCTGTCTTCCTCTGTGCTTTCTGCTTGGATTCCAGACTTGATGCCCCTCCGTTACGAACTGTGACTGTATGTATGCCAAAGAAAAGCTTTCTGCCCCAAGCTGCCTTTGGTCAGGGCATTTTACCACAGCAGAAATGAAACTAGAACATTTCCCTCTTTGCTTTTTGACCTTTTATGGTCAGTATCACACTATTACTGAAGCTTCATATTTCATCCTAGCACCTAGCTAGGGTTCAATTTTAAGTTGATACTCGGACTGAATTTTCCAGGTTAAAATGAACTCTTCCTCCCTTCGATCACTCCTTCTGCGGACAACGTCTACTACTGTGTAGAACTTGCTGTGACCTTACACTGACATTCATCACGGGCTGATTCACGGAACCACAATGACCCTGAGGTAGACAGTACTGACTTCATTTAAAGCAAGGAAACCAAAATACAAAACAGAGCTAGGGACAGGAAAATAAAGAAATAAAGGTGTATTCAACATTAGTCAGTCTGGCTGCGGGGTCTGTGCTTAAATCCGCACAGCACTGTGCTACCTCCTGGCCAGTGGGTTTCCCCGCGTGAAGCTACCATGCCGGCACTTACGAGTTCAGTGTAAAGTCCTCGAATACGAACAGTCAGATCTTCTTTGGGTCTCTGATTCCGTATGGCTGCATGTGTGTTTTCAGGACCATGACTTTGGTCAGGGTTAGTTAGCACGAAACTTCTACCCTGTAGCAGCTTACGTACCATAAATGTTCTTGATTTGTACAAACGAGTGTCAACCCTCAAACGGTAAGGATTTCACTAAAATTCCCTAGTGACGTAGCAGTCTAGCTCAGACCATCCTGGCGACTAGTCAGGTGGATTGGCACAGGCCTTAACCCAGTATTTGGCAGAGGCAAGTGGATCTCTGTGAGCTCAAGACTAGCCTGGTCTACAGAGTGAGTTCCAGGGCAGCCAGACCTACACAGTGAGAGCCTAGCTCAAAACAAACAAACATGCGCCACTCAAACAAAACAAAACAAAACAACCCAGCAATTTATCATTTCAATTACAAAATAAAACTCTTTAGACTGGGTATTTCATTTAAAAAATAAAAAAAAAAGCAAAACTCCACCCACACATACCACACTAGAACGCACACATGAGGTTTCTTCCTGGGATGTGACATGATATCTAAAGACATCGCATCAGCTTCTAAACTTACAGCGCTGGAGAAAGTCATCCCCTTCTCTCCAATGAGGGCCTTGGTTTTCTTCAGCGGCGTCTGCAAAATAAACACATCTTTGTTAAGAAATGTCTGATAAATTAAAGAGATCAAAATTTGGGTTTTGTTACAACTTAAATTTATATTTTGTTTTATGTTTATGGACGATTTGCCTGCTCAAGTCTCTGCACCATGCACATGCATGCAGTGCCCGCAGGGGCCTGAAGGGGGCACTAGACCCTCTGGAAATGGATAGAGGGCTATAGACAGTGGCTGTGTGGGTGCTGGAAATCTCTGCTTTCTGCAACAATGAGCGCTCTTAACCTTTCAGCCACCTCTCCAGCACCCTTCGTTTTACCTTAATCATTCATTTCCAAATGGTCATCTCTGACACACAGCCGAAAGTAATGACTGTGGAGATGAACCAAACAGGTCTGGCTACAGTCGGGCAAACCCGGGGCAAGCAGGAAGAAAGTTGGTAGCTGATAGCGTTGTTCTGTCCGTGGGGACTGCAGGTAATGAGATCACAGTGCTCTCTTCTCCGCCAATAACCCCAAGGCATGGACTCATCAGCAAGGAAACTTCCCATCATTAATGGGGAAGTAAGGTAACACTTAAGATTCCAAAAGCCAGACATGGCGCAAGGCTCACACTGAAGCCTGCTTCCCGCCTTACACAGTCAATGATGGAAACCCACTGCCGTAAGCTGGCTATCCTCCTGCAGTGGCACCTGAACCAGATGATAGCGTGTGTTAGGACGCGCGCACAAACCCTGTCAAACAGAATTATCGCAGGGCTGGGGATTGAACCTGGGGCCTTGAGTACCTAGGCGAGCACTCCCCCACTGAGCTGTTAGTGTGTCTCCAGGCCTGTTAGTGTGTTTCAGTTGCTCTTTTCTTCTTCTGTGCGTCCCCTAGGATTTGGAAACCTAAAGTGGAAAAGTTAACTTCACCCCAGAAGGCAGAGGGGCGAGGGCAGTTATATAGCCATCCATCAAAGGCACACTGATCTGTCTTTACTTCCTGGACAGCAAAAACGACCACGGATGAGGCTCACAAGGTGGTCTGTGATGATTCTGAAATACCTTTCAGACCCAAGAACAGACTGTATAGAGTCTTATATCCACCTGGCCCAGTAATTCCTTAAAGATCACACCTCCAGATATATGCCAAGGTTAACTAAAGTTTCACTTTCGACAACATGTAAGCAGCTTTTCCACTGATTTATAAGCCCAGGCTGCTTGTAGGCTCCAGAGGACAACATTCCAACTTGTTCTAGTCAACTTGTTCTTGATAATAGGAGACCCTCAAGAGAAGCCACGCACGGCAGGTCTGTGCTTCTGAGGCAATGGTACTTGTCACCCTTAGCTTATCCCTGGTGCCAAACTCAGGAGCTCACAGTGGACTGAGTGTAACCCTGGCTTGCCCAGGGGCCTGAGCTACCATGAGGACAGTGGACGGGGACTATGCACCTCAAGTGCACCTAGAGCAGCAGCTCTCAACCCGTGGGTCACGGCCCTTCGGGGAGTCACACATCGGATATCCTGCAGAGCAGATATCCATTGTGATTCATAAAGGTAGCAAAATCGCCGTTAAGTAGTAGTAACGAAAATAATTTTGCAGTTGGGGTTCACCACGATGTGAGGTATTAAAGGTCACCACAGCATCAGGAAGACAGAGAACCAGTGGTGTAGAGAAAGAATGGGAACCGAGATGGATTTAGTCAACAAATTTATAAGCATGCATAACTACTGACTGTGTTAGGGTTACAGGGAGACTATACGGTGCATCACGTGCTAATCTCAGCAAACACCTAGGAGAAGGCAGGTAGGAAACTCGGTCTTGACCTCACCACTGCTTTAGGACCTGAACAATGACCTCAGGGGACCAATGACCTCAGGTAGTGCAGGAGAGAGAGAGTACTGAGGCTATGTGACATGCCTGGTGGGGAGAAAGCAGAGCCTACTTCAAATGAGCATCCAGGAAGGCTCTTGAAGCAGGAAGCCCCGCAGGAGCCCCTGAGCCAGGGTCAGGAGGGCCCAGGAGAGGAGCTCCCTGGCTAACAGAGGAGTCCGGCAAACAGCCCAACAGAGCGAACAGGAAGGAGCCACTGTGGGAGAAACAGCCCAAGAGACAGAAAGGGAAGCTGCAAGGCAAGGTTGCATAGGCATTTCAGTTTATAAGTTCACCTTGATAATCTACGCATGGCTGAACAAGTCCCAGGCAAGAGACCGCATATGCTGAAAACAGAAATCCATGCTAATCTGAGGTGACAGTGGCTGGTCAGGTGGAAACCATGTGACGGTATTAAGAAACACCAGCTTTTACTCTCATGAGCAGATGTGTAACTTTACTTACCCTATGCGAATTCCCTTTTATGAAAACCAAAGGATTCACTGGCTTTCCTGCTGCCAAGTCCTGGCACTCCAAAGGTTCCCATGGTTCCTGAAACTCAGCGACTGACTTTCCTCTAAACAATGGAAGTCATCTTGCTCTAGGCAAAGCGATGTCATATTTATTCTTTCCCTACATTCTCACAAGGCCCCTGACTAAACGCCCCCTTTTCCTAGAGTAAATAAATGACTTAAAAAAAACAACCTGTGCTTCTGAGAGCAATAGTCTATCGCACCATCATTAGGAGGGAAAGGCTGTACCCTGTAAAAACTAATAAAAGCAGAGTTCTCTCAGGTGACACACGAGACAAGACAAGTGGAATGTTGAATGTGAAAGATGAGGTAGTCACTCATAAAACAGAATAATGGTAACTGACAGGGGCTGGAGAGACGGCTCCGTAGAAAAGAGCACCGGCTGCTCTTCCTCAGGACCCAGGACTGACTCCCAGCACCCACACAACAGCCCGCAACCATCTGCACCTCTTGTTCCAACTCATCTGATAACTCCTGTGGCCTTCTGGGGCAGCAGGCAGTACACAGAGCCGTACGCTCATACCGGGAGGCAGAACTCCTGTACACATGTTTTTAAAAATGCGGTACATGCCTGCAGTCCAGCTCTTGCTCGGTAGAAGCAAAGGAACAGGAATTCAAGTACATTCTCTGCTACATGGATAACCTGAGTCACCCTGGACTTGCTGGGTAGTTTTATGTCAACTAGACACAACCTCATCTGAGAGGAGGGAACTCCAATTGAGAAAACGCCTCCATAGCATTGGGCTGTGAGCCTGCATGGAGAACGTTTTATTAATCAGTGATTGTTGGAGGAGAGCCCGGCCCATGGTGGGCGGAGCAGGCCAGTAAGCAGCACCCTCCATGGCCTCTGCATCAGCTCCTGCCTCCAGGTTCCGGTGCTGTTTGAGTTCCTGCCTGGACTTCCCCGGATCTGCTGTGACTATGGACACATCAGCCAAATAAACCCTTCGCTCCCTGAGCTGCATTTGGTCATGGTGTTTCGTCACAGCAACAGAAGCCCTACCTAGGACATGGACTGTCTTGAAAAAGGAAAAAAAAATCACATTAAATCATGTGAAATCATGGGATATCAACTTTTGATCTGGGCCAGTGTGGGTGGGTGCATGCGTCTGGGGTCCCCATTCCTTACCTTGCCTACTACGGTACCAATTGGAAACACAATTCCCCTCTCTGATAGAGACACTACGCATAAAGCTTTATTCATAAATTAAGTACCGTGGGTGAACCCCACTGACAGCATTCCAGAATGCCACTAAAGACTCAGCGCAAAGTGTCTCTGTGGCCTTGAGTGTGCGCCAGACAGCATGTGGTGAGACGGGGTTACCACAGTGTTTTCAAAAAGCAAATAAACCTGCTGCCCCTCAGCTATCCGGGCCATGGTCAATTCATTTAACTCGAATTTTTTAGAGTGTTATCACTGTCTGCAGCAGAAGGCTTCTGCGAAGTTAGAAATACAAACTGAAGACACCTCGCACTCTGACTGGCACCAAGGAAGTTCTCAGACATCACTCCTGTCTCGGCTCTTCGCTATTATCCTATTGGACAGTCAGTGTTGCAACTCCAAAAAGGGCCACAAGGAAAGTCAGAATCCCCTCAAGTGCCAGGGGCTGCAGCTTTCAAACAAGCGAACGCCATCTCCTTATTTATTTAGTGTCCACGGGACTTGTGGGATCCAGGGAATGAACCCAGGTTGTTGACCGAACATGTGTGGGAAGCTACGAGCTTTGTTTGTTCTAGTTTCTCTGGCTACTACAAATACTAAAAAAAAAAAAAAAAAAAAAAAGAACAAACGAACCCAGGGCCATCCATCGAGATGACTCACAGGGTACAAGCAAACCCATGCCAAGCCTGTAGAGTTCAGTTCCCAGGACCCTCATGGAGAATGACAGACACTGTCTTCTAACCGCCATAGTCAGGCCACTGTGGCGTGTGCACACACTCCCCCTAGACACACCTCCTTCTGGAATAAAGAAGCAAACAGTAAAAAAAAAAAAAAAAAAAAAGAGTTCTAGGGGCAAATACCATTAACACAGAAGTGTAAGAACTCGACTACTTGACTACACCCAGCCAACAGCTGTGCTAAGTGACAGTCTCTGAGCTAGGACACCTTATATATAAGCAGTAAATTTTGTTTCCAACAGCGATATTAAGGCTGACCTGTTGAGGATGTTAGTCACTGGGGGACAGCATTTTTTTTTTCCTGAATAAAACTTTTGTTTTTTTTTTTTTTTGGTAAGGTTGAAATCCCAGCACTTGTGAGATAGAAGACGGATCTCTGTGAGTTCAAGGCTAGCCACAACCATACAGTGAGACCCTGCCTCAAAACAACAAAACAAAATCAAACAAACGAAATAAAACAAAAAGAAAAAGAGAAGAAAGGCCGGGAAGTGGTGGCTCAGGACTTTAATGTCAGCACTTGGGAGGCAGAGGCAGGTGGATTTCTGAGTTCAAAGCCAGCATGGTCTACAGAGTGAGTTCCAGGACAGCCAGGGCTACACAGAGAAACTGTATCGAGAGAGAGAGAGAGAGAGAGAGAGAGAGAGAGAGAGAGAGAGAGAGAGAGAGAGAGAGAGGCTATGGGAACAGTTGGAGTGATATAAAATGTAAGAGAGAAATTAAGTCTCGACTTTTGGTACGGGGGAGGGGCTAGCTGAGAGAGCAGGCTGGGCAGCGTCAGGCCTTGGAGTGCCCTCCAGCGCTGTAGGGATGGGGATGGGAGGGGGGAGAGGTTTTGCATCCTTATGGCTCAGGGGATACCACAACAGCAACAAGGCAATAGGGCCTATGTGAGTACAAAGAAGGGCAGAGGGGATTGGTAATGCAACACCTAAACTCCATCTACAAAACGACAGTCCACGGAAGACGAAGCACATTAGCACACGTGACACGAGGAAAACCAAAATGTTGGCAGCTACTCACTAGACTGATTTCACAACTCACTAACCAGCTGGGACCAGCAACTTGAAGGACCTTGAGCTCGGGTTAATTACCACACAGGAAGAGGCAGGACCCCCCTTGCTTAGTGGTTTGACAGCTACAGCAATCAGCTGAAGACAGAAGGAGAACCGAAAGAGAGAGTAGAGGTTTTTTTCTCAGTGCTGACCCAGGACGGAATACCATTGGAGGGTCCTGCCTCCTCCTGCTTCAGTGCTTTGGGCAAATCCCTTGAGCACCACAGGGAGGAGATTGGCATGCATGTCCCCAAAGGTCAAATTCCGGAACCTCGAAAGAGCAGAAGTGACTGTGAGAAAGAAATGTAGTCTTCATGACAACACCCATTAGACCTAAAGTGGAGCCCTGACAGTAATGCCTCAGCCAAGGCGTTCGATTAGGCCAATTGATTTTGTTTTTGATGCTTCTAAAGGAATGCTGACACTCTCAATAACAACTCGACAGCCTACAACCCACTTTTACAGCCATCACAGAAGCACAGATGCCCACGTCCCAGGTCCTCCGTGAAGAGGGCTGACGTGGCCTCGGATTTTCCCTAATCAGTCACTGGCCTCCACAGGTTTGCCCTGAGCGGTGAGCGTACACACTGCAGCAGTAAGGTCCAGGCACCGTGCGCACGGTGCGAGCCTGCGGGTGAGCCCGGGAGAGGAAGCCGAGTCCTATGACCCGTCCAAGCTCACGGAGGAGCCGTAGTGAGCACGCACACCCACCCACCCACGGCCAAGCGGCCCAGCAAAGGGGGACGGGGAGGGCGTGGACAGGAGTTACCATGCCGCCGAGCTCCGCGTCCTGGTCGTCGGTGAGCAGCAGCAGCACGTTGGGCCTGCGAGCCGCCCCCACGAGCCCCTGGCAGTCGCCCAGCAGCGGCAGTAGCAGCAGCAGCAACGCGGGCAGGCGGCGGGGACGACCCGGCCGGGGCCCGCCTGCCGACGGGAGCCGCATGGCCGCCACGCTCCGCTGGGGAACCGAGAGCTGCGGAGAGACGCCGGTGGGCACGCAGGAGACCGGGTCGGGCTTTCTCTCCCTAGGCGAGATCACGTGAGCCGGGGGCAGGGGGCGGGGCGCGCCGTCACGTGACCGCCGGCCGGGGGCGGGGCCTAGGGAGCCCGGCCGCTGGGCCGCTGGACAGAGCTAGGACCGCGCGGAGCTGGTTTGGCTCGCTCCGGATGCCGGAGGGAAGCGCGGCAGCGGACTGGAGGTGAAGACTGGAGGCAGTCCGCTCATCTCCCCTCCCGAGAGAAGCCACGCGCGTGCCGTGTACAGAAGATCAGCTGCTGGTTAAAGTCCCGGCCAGCCCTGGGGTTAATGGACAGCTCTGCCTGCGTCCTTTGACTTTTCAGGGTTCGAGATGACGTCCTCATTTGGCTCAGCTGTTGTTATTCCGCTTTCCTCGGCTGGCATGTGATTTCACACAATCTAGAAACGTCTTAACTTCACGCTAGGAGTTCTTGGTCAACGTTTCAAGTTTTAATCCTGCTTTAATGTACGTTTTATTTTGTGTGTGTTTGCGCGCTCACGTCCACGGCACCTGTGTGGATGTCAGAGAGCATCTTGCTGGAGTCAGTTCTTTCTTTCTATGGAGTGAGTCCAGAGGATCTAACTCACGCCCTCAGGCTTGACTGCAGGTGCCTTGGCCTGCCGAGCCATCTTGGCCAGTCCTCCTAGGTGAGTTTTTGCAAGCCTCCTTGGAAACTGTTAGAAGTGCACGACCAACGGCAACAAATCCTTTGTTGAATAAAGCCTCAAATAAATATTTTAAGTTAGCTAAAAGGTTAAATTGCTCTTAGGGATTCCTGTGAGGTCAATGAACGATATACCAAGTGAGCACTGTTTTGTGCAAACAAAATAATGTACGGTCTTTTGCCACTTGGTTATGTGTTGGACTTACACCTTTGAGATTTTTTTTCTTAAAGATTTATGTGTATGAGTGTCTGCATGCATGTATGTGTACTATGCTTGTCTAGTTCCTGGGAAAGTCAAATAGAGAATCTGACCCTTGGGACCGGAGTTACAGATGGTTGTGAGGCACCACCTGGGTTGCTAGGAGTTGACCTGGGCCCTCTGAAAGAGTACCATGTGTTCTTAACCACTGAGCCATCTGTCAGACATCTGGGCACAATTATCTTTTAAATGTATTTTCCTTATTTTATTTTACATCTAAAATAAAGCAGATATTTTATAATAATATATAATATTGTACAATTAATATGATATACAATAAAATGGATAGGATCTCTGTGACTTATGAAACACAACAATGTAGTCCATCAATCACAGAACTGGAGTTAGGGAAAGAAGAAATATTTTTTAAAGAAATAATAGCTTCAAAATATCTAAATTCGGAGAAAATAAGATCCAAGAAACTCAAACTCATGCAGAAAAACCAGAGACAGTTTTCCTCCAGTCTTGATGGCAAATACCTGTAATTACAGCTCTTGGGACGCTGGGGGAGAGAATATGCTTTTGAGGCTAACCTGGGCTAAGGCATAAAGAATCACACAAAAATCCTACAGCTAGAGCTGGAGAGATGGCTCAGCGGTTGAGAGCACTGACTGCTCTTCTGAGTTCAAATCCCAGCAACCACATGGTGGTTCACAACCAACTGAGATCTGATGCTGTCTTAGTCAGGGTTTCTATTCCTGCACAAGCATCATGACCAAGAAGCAAGTTGGGGAGAAAAGGGTTTATTGAGATTACACTTCCATGTTGCAGTTCATCACTAAAGGAAGTCAGTACTGGAACTCAAGCAGGTCAGGAAGCAGGAGCTGATGCAGAGGCCATGGAGGGATGTTTCTTACTGGCTTGCTTCCCCTGGCTTGCTCAGCTTGCTCTCTTATAGAACCAAAGACTACCAGCCCAGGGATGGCACCACCCACAAGGGGCCCTCCATCCCTTGATCACTAATTGAGAAAATGCCCCACAGTTGGATCTCATGGAGGCACTTCCCCAACTGAAGCTCCTTTCTCTGTGATAACTCCAGCCTGTGTCAAGTTGACACACGAAACTAGCCAGTACAGACACCTTCTTCTTGTGTGTCTGAAGACAGCAACAGTGTACTTAGATATAACATTAAATAAATCTTAAGAGAAAGAAAAGAAACCAAAAAAACAAAACAAAAAAACAGCTAACCACCTACTTCACTGTAAAAGACTACATAAAGTTCGCTTTCTAGGCTGGTATATAATGGTGGAGGAGGTTGAAGGAGAATGGAGAGAAACACGTGGCGTGGAGAAACCGCAAGTTATGTGGAATCTCATAGATGGGAATAGAGTCGTGTCGTGGGAGATCTGCCCAGTCTAGGCGTGTAACTTGTATTCATATTAATTGAGTTGTGATTTCTTTAACCGGGTAATTTGGGTTGGAGATTTACCGCAACCTTGTGGTATGGGTTGTAGCCGTGCAGAAGGAAGAAAAGCATTCAGGCAGATCCTCAGAAGGCCGTAAGGATGTAGTCCAATGGGGAGGGTGCTTACTCAGCATGACGGGAGCTCCACGTTCAACTCTGAGGATTGTATAAATCGAGCCTGGGGGCAACACATGCAGTCCAGCTGCAATCCCAGCACCTAGGCGGCGGAGGCCCCTGAAGAGGCCCCTGAAGTGTAAGGTCGTTTTCAGCCACTAAGCTAGTTTCAAGACAGGCTGGTAAATCAATTAACTAATTAACTAAGGACCCATAAATAGATACATCATAGTAAAAAAAAAATGTTGAAAGACAAAGGGACGAAAGCAGCAAGAGGAACATGTTTACCTATTACAAAGGACTCCAAGAAAACCAGCAGATCCCTCTAAGGCAAGTCCCTCTGCCACTGCAATGCCCCGCCCTCTACTTTAGCAATGCCTCTTTGCGCATGCGGGTTTGACTGTAGCTCAAGTCAGAGTTATCTTCGAATGCAGAGTTAGCCTTGGGGGGGCGGGGGGGGGGGAAGGGGGAGGAACTACTCTAAGGGCCTAGGGCTGCTCAGATGTGATTCCTGGGAAGTTTGTTCCTTTTTCAGCAACCTCCCCTCCATACCAACTCTGAGGTTCAGCCACATTACCCGTATATACTTTAAATGATAGCGGATTCAAAAACGGTAAAGTATTTCTTTAAATACAGTTTGCTCAAAAGCTAGATGTCGGTCTGGAGAGATGAAGGGCCAGTGGCTAAGTACACTTATTGTTCTCGCAGAGGACTGCTCACAAACTGCCTCTGATTCCAGTTCCAGGGATTCTGCCGTGGCCTCTTGGCTTCTTCAGGTACCCGTGCACATATGTGCATGCTCACACACAGATGTATTCAGATAAATACCCATAATAAAATAACTCATTTTAAAAGGTTACTAACAGAAATGAGCCGGGTGTGGTGGCGCACGCCTGTAATCCCAACACTTGGGAGGCAGAGGCAGGCGGATTTTTTTGAGTTTGAGGCCAGCCTGGTCTACAGAGTGAGTTCCAGGACAGCCAGGACTATACAGAGAAACCCTGTATCAAAAAACCAAAAAAAACCAATAAAATAAAATAAAATAAAACCAGAAATGAATGAAACAAGGAATAGGAAAAATACCAGGGGAAAATAAAAGGGAAAGTACTTTCTTTTAGTATAAACGAAACAGAGAAGCTGTTGCATGCCCCAGCACATCGGTGGTCAAGGAGGCAGGTCAGCATCAGGAGAAAAGACCACAGATATGTTTATCATCTCTCGTGATCTCAGTCAACAGGTGACTGCAGGAGCTGATGTTGCACGGACTATCTCTGCTAGGGGAGGTGAAGACATCCTCAGCTAATTACGAGGGTGTTGATTAGGCAAGTAAATTCTTATCTAACTCAATCACGAAAGGGATTCCAAAACAGTTTCTGTTTGTGAGGATTTCACAGGAAACGTTATTTATAGTTTGATTTCGAGGTGATACAAATGGTGTAACAGGATGCCACTGCATGTCACAATACAGCCCAACCAGACGAAAGCATTTGTGCACCTACAGAACGTTTATCTACCAATTATCCTGATGACGTTGTGCTGGTCATTCATGCTGAACAAGAAAGACTAGTGTGAAGGTGTTATATGCTCCAGGAGGTGGGAAGTGGACCCTATGAAGTATAGGGATGAACACATCACCAAAGTTGTTAGAAGTCCCAAACTACTCCAGGATCTACCTTCAGATGAAACCCATATGGCTGCATCTTGAATTCCTTACAGTGGAAGCTCACGCTGCCTGGTAGAAACTTTAAATCATAGTCTGTGGTGGTGGTGGTGGTGGTGGTGGTGGTGGTGGTGGTGGTGGTGGTGGTGCACGCCTTTAATCCCAGCATTCCAGAGTCAGAGGCAGGCAGATCTACTGAGTGAGCTCCAGGACAGCTGGGGCTCTACAGGGAAACCCTGTCTCAAAAAAAAAAAAAAAAAAAAAAAAAAAAAAAACCCAGACAATTAAAAAATAAATAAATCAGGGCCTCAAAATATTCCACACCTAAGAATACAGCTGTAGCCGTGTACTGAATGCCAGGAGGTGCTGTCAGCTCTGAGTGAGGGCAGGATAGAGCAGAAAAGTGCATGGTGCCAGGCAAGGCTAGCTACATAATCTATAGGCTGACGTGAAGCAAAACGTAGGGCCCATTCTGCAAAATATCAGTAGGAAAATGACAACTCTGCTAAGACATTAATCTAGTCCAGGGCACAGGAGGTTGAGGGAGGACGGCAGTGTAAGGTCAGCCTGAAATCCTATCGCAAAAAGAAAAATAAACATCATAAAACCTTTTACATTCTATTTTATGTTTAAGGATTTATTTCTATATTATTTTATGTATATGAATGCTCTATCTGCATATAGATGCCTGCATGCCAGACCATCTATAATAAAATCATCCAATGATCCCATTATAGACAGATGTGAGCCAACATGTGGTTGCTGGGAATTGAACTCAGGACCTCTGAAAGAGGAACCAGTGCTCTTAACTGCTGAACTGTCTCTCTGGCCCAAAGCTTTTTATTTTAAAAAAAAATATTTTTAAGATTTATTTATTTTATGTATATGAATACACTGTAGCTATCTTCAGACACACCAGAAGAGGGCATCGGATCCCATTATAGATGGTTTTAAGTCACCATGTGGTTGCTGAGAATTGAACTCAGGACCTCTGGAAGAGCAGTCAGTGCTCTTAACTGCTGAGCCATTTCTCCAGCCCTGAAAATATCTTATTGCTCACAATAACAATGTAACAAGGTTGAAGACATGCCTTAGCATTAAAAGCTGTTACTGCTTTTTTTTATTTTTATTTTTTTTATTTATTTATTTTTTTTTTTGTTTTGTTTTTTTTTTTGGATTTTGGGTTTTTCAAGACAGGGTTTCTCTGTGTAGCCCTGGCTATCCTAGAACTCACTCTGTAGACCAGGCTGGCCTTGAGCTCAAAATTTCACCTGCCTCTGCCTCCCAGAGTGCTGGGATTACAGGAGTGTGCCACCACTGCCCGGCACCTGTTACTGCTTTTTAACAGAGGGCTGGAGTTTGGTTCCTAGCACCACATAGTGTGGCTATAATAACCGGTAACTACAGCTCCAGGGGACCAAATGCCTCTGGCACGCATGGGCACCTGCACTCATGTGCACACACCTATCCTCATATATTTTTTAGAAAATAAGTTTTTATAAAGCAATAGGTGTTATAGTGGTATGTGACTAATCATATCATCTGGAGACCTACAACAAACCATTTTGGGTGTTATAATTTTATATAATAGAATTCATAATGAGATTTTTATAAATATGGTATTTGGCTGACTCTAAGATTTCTCCGTACATTCATTTTCCACAGGTTACCACATCTTTCTGCAAATTCATCCTCAGTTCTTGATGCAACAGAAAGCAATGCCAGCTGCTTCTGGAAAATGCAAATAATTTCTGAACTTTGAGAAGGATCTGCCTTTGATGTGATTGTTCCTGGAGCTGACTGAGAGTATTTTGTAGGCTTTTTAATAATGGAATGCACATCTGACAGAATATCAAAATGCAAGTTTTTGTACACACCATGTTGACAATACCTGTAGAAAGGTTTCCTGAAAAACACTTGCAACGTTGATTACAGATCAGTTCCACTTATGTCTGATTTGAATCTCAAGCGTGAATTATAAATTATTGTATTATAATTGTAAAACCGAGGCTGGTGTGATAGGGTCACTGTAATGACCTGGAGAGGCAGTGTGAGGGTTAAGAGCACTGTTCTTCTACAGGACCTGGGTTAGATTCCCAGCATCTACATAGAGGCTCACACCTTCTATAACGCCTCTTCAACAGGCTCCAATGCCTTCTTACGGCCTTGTCAAGCACCAGGCACGGACGTGGTGTTTATACATATATGCAGCAAATCTGAGTTTAGCCACAGAAAGTTCCAGGCAAGCCTGGATCATGTAGTCAAACTGTTTCAGAAAATAAACAAACAAACAAAAAATGTGCAAACGCTGCAGAGAGAGGCTGTGGAGAGCAGGCTTTTGCAGGACCTTTCCCTGCTGCTACTGTCTCCAGCCTTGAGTGTGGGTATGTGCAGGTGAGCACAGCTGCAGTAAATTCAGACTCTTAACTCTATCCTGCTTGCCGCCAGTGCTGCAATCTGGGGAGTTCTGGGTCAGTCAAGTCCTGGCTACAGAGTGAGATAGGAGTGCGGTGTGGAAGAGGGAAGTGCAAGTTCTCTATACACAGAGCTCTGAGAGACTCTAGGCACAAGGCACCAAGTGACTAAACTTCCTGAATATATATACACACACAGACATATACATATATGTATATATACATACATATATATATGTGTGTGTTTGTGTATGTATATATGTGTGTGTATATATATGTGTGTGTGTATATGTGTATATATATGTGTGTATATATGATATAATAGAATGACTTATATATAGATAGGCTGTAGTTCAGCTAGTCCAACAATGGCTGCCTATTCAAGGAAGGTGCAAGAAAACCTTTGACCTAACATTTGTCCTGCCTACAAGAAAAGGAAATGCTGGTCCAAAGATGGAGCAGAGACTGAGGAAATAAACAACCAGTTACTGGTCCAACTTTAGACCCATCAATGGGTAAGTACCAATCCCTGACACTATTAATGACACTCTGTTATTTTTGCAGACCAGAACCTAGTGTAACTGTCCTCTGAGAGGGCCCCCTGAGCAGCTGACTGAAACAGATGCAGAGACCCACAGACAAACATTAGACAGAGCTCAGGAATCTTGTGAAGGAGTTGGGAGAAGGATCAAGGAATCTGAAGGGGATAGGAACTCCACAGAAAAGACCAACAGAATCAACTAACCTGGACTCTTGGAGGTTATTAGAGACTGAACTGCCACACAAAGGGCACACATGGGCTGGACCCAGGCCCCCTGGCACAGATGTGCAGCTTGGTCTTCATGCAGGTCCCTTAACTACTGGAACTGGGGCTGTCCGTGACTCTGTTACCCATCTGTGGATCCTGCTCTCTTAACTGGGCTGCCATGTCTGGCCTCAGTGAGAAAGGCTGTTCCTGGTCCTGTAGTGACTTGATGTGACAAAGTGAGTTGGTAGCTGGGGGTGGGGTTGCCCCCTCTCAGAGGAGAAGCTTTGAGGGAGACAGCTATGAGGAGGGGAGCTTCAATCAGGATGTAAAGTGAATAAATACAATAGTAGCTTTATTATACAAAGCTGGCTGTCTCAGCCGGCCTTCACTGTGCATTGGGATTCCGAAGAAATAGAGAGGTGGGAGCAGGCAGGCAAAGACCCAGGTTTCCTCCTTCTGTGTCCTTCATACAGGCTTTTAGCAGAAAACAAGGGCCACATTATAAGACCCGCTGCTAAAGATTTGGATTAAAATTGTGTCAGAGACCCAGATGAGAAGTGGATCTTCCCACGTCAAATGATTTAATTAATAATCCCTCACAGCTGTGCTCAGTTTTTGGGTGTTTGTCCATTCCAGATGTACCTGATGACCAAGACAGCCACCACAGATGGTAAACTGTATAGAAGCAGGACCAGAGGGCACAGACGGGTGTCACTTCTCTGCCCATCCATCAGACTTGCAGAACCTTACAGCCCAAGTGTACCCACCAAAGGCCTACCACACCAGGATCATCAAGGTTAGGCCTCCTCCCAGTACCTACTGCAATAGGGAGCATCCAGGAACAAAGTCATCCAGAAGGCTGAAGGTCCTTGAAAGAATTAAGTCAATAAGAGCCAGGGCAATGTGACACCTTTAGAGCCCAGCTACCCTTCTACAGCAAGCCCTGGATATCCTAACATGACTGAAGCACAAGAAAATGATCTTAAATCCAACTTTATAAAGATGATAGAGGCTTTTAAAGAGGAAATGAATAAACCCCTTAAAGAAAAGCAGGGAACTACAATCAGACAGGTAGAAGTCTTTAAAGAAGAAACAAATAAATCAGTTGTCTTAGTCAGGGCTTCTATTCCTGCACAAACATGATGACCAAGAAGCAAGTGGGGGAGGAAACGGTTTATTCACCTTACATTTCCACATTAACTGTTCATCACCAAAGAAAGTCAGGACTGGAACTCAAGCAGGTCAGGAAGCAGGAGCTGATGCAGAGGCCATGGAGGGATGTTCCTTACTGGCTTGCTTCCCCTGGCTTGCTCAGCCTGCTCTCTTATAGAACCCAGGACCAACAGCTCAGGGATGGCACCATCCACAATAGGCCTTATCTCCCCATTGATCACTAATTGAGAAAATGCCTTACAGCTGGATCTCACGGAGGCATTTCCTCAAGGGAGGCTCCTTTCTCTGGGATATGTCAACTCCAGCTGTGTTGGATTGACACACAGAACCAGCCAGTACAGTAACCATCCTAATATCTAATAAAATAGATTTTCAACCAGAGTTAATTAAAAAAGATAGGAAAGGATACTTCATACTCACCAAAGGAAAAATCTACCAAGATAATATCTCAGTTCTGAGCATCTATGCCCCAAACACAAAGGCATCCACATTTGTAATAGAAACATTGCTAAAGCTTAAATTGCACATAGAACCCCACACATTAATAGTGGGAGACCTCAACACCCCACTCCTACCAACTGATAGGTCATCCAGACAAAAGCTAAACAGAGAAATAATGAAAGTAACAGACATTATGAATCAAATGGAACCAACAGACACTGACAGAATTTCACCCAAATACAAAAGAAGATATCTTCTCAGCACATCATGGGCCTATCTCCCAAACTGACCATATAGTCAGTCACAAAGCAAGTCTCAACAGATAGAAGAAACTTGAAATAACATCTTGTATCCTATCAGCCCATCCTATCCAGCATGGGCTAAAGCTGGAGTTTACACCAGCAACAGAGACACCAGCAAGCCTACACACGCACGGAAACTGAACAGCTCTCTACTCAATGATATCTGGCTTGGGGAAGAAATAAAGAAATAAATCAAAGACTTTCTAGAATCCAATGAAAACGAAGGCACGACATACCCAAATTCATGGGACTCAAGGAAAGCAGTGCTAGGAGGAAAGTTCATAGCACTAAGTGCCTTCATAAGAAATTAAAAAGTTCTCACACCAGCAACTTAACAGCACACCTGAAAGCTCTAGAAAAAAAAAACAAAAAAGAAGCAAACTCATCAAAGATGAGAAGGCAGAAAACAACCAAAATCAGGGCTGAAATCAATTAGAAACAAAGAAAACAATGCATAGAATCAATGAAACAAAGAGCTGCTTCTTTGAGAAAAACAAGAAAGAGAAACTGCTAGTCAAACGAACTAAAAGGCAGAGAGACATTATGAAAATAAACAAAATCGGAAATTAAAAGGGAGACATAACAGACAATGAGGAAATACAAAGAGTCATTAGGTTTTACTTCAAAGCCTGCACGCCACAAAATTGAAAAATCTTAATTAAATGGATGATTTTCTAGATAGATACCACTTACCAAAGTTAAATTAAGATCAGGTAAACCATTTAAACAAACCTATAACCCCTCTAGGGAAATAGAAGCAGTCATTAAAATCTCCCAACCAAAAAAAGTCTAGGGTCTTAGTGTAGAATTTTACCCAGACTTTCAAAGAATTGCTACTACCAATCCTCCTCAAACTTTCCCACAAAATAGAAACAGAAGAGACACTGCCAAACTCGTTCTGTGAGGCCACAGTCACCCTGCTACCTAAACCACACAAAGACTTAACAAAGAAAGAGAATTTCAGACCAATTTCTCTTGTGAACATTGATGGAAAAATACTTAATACTCACAAACCGAAATCCAGGAACACATTAAAGATATCCACCATGGTCAACTAGGCTTTATCTCAGGGACGGAGGGATGGTTCAATATATCAAAATGCATCAATGTAATTCACAATATAAACAAACTGAAAGAAAAAAATCACATGATCACCACATTAGATGCTGGAAAGTCTTTGAAAAAATCCAACGCCCTTTCATTTAAAAAATCTTGGAGATCAGGGACACAAGGTGCAAACCTAAACACCATAAAGGCAATATATAGTAAGCCAATTGTCAACATCAATTTAAATGGAGAGAAACTTAAAGCAATTTCACTGAAAACAGGGACAAGACAAGGCTGCCTACTCTCTACATATCTATTCAGTATAGTACTTGAAGTTTTAGCTAAAGCAATTAGACAACTAAAGGAGATCAGGGGGATTCAATTGGAAAGGAAGAAGTCAAGTTATTGCTATTGGTGGATGATACGATGGTATATATAAGCTACCTCATACATTTTACCAGAGAACTCATACTGTTGACAAATACCTTCTGCAAAGTGGCTGGATACAAAATTAACTAAAAAAAGAAAACAGTAGCCTTCCTTTATACAAATGATAAGTGGGCTGAGAAAGAAATTAGGGAAACAACACCCTTTATGATAACTGTGAATAATATAAAATATCTTGGTATAACTCTAACCAAGCAAGTGAAAGACCTATATGATGACAAGAACTTTGAAGGAAAAAATTGAAGAAGCCTCAGAAGATGGAAAGATCTCCCATGCTTATGGATCAGTAGGATTGATAGTGAAATAGGCTGTCTTTCCAAAAGCAATCTAAAGATTCAATGCAATGAAATTTTCAACACAATTATTTACAGGCCTTGAAAAGACCAATTTTCAACTTCATATGGAAAAACAAAAAATCCAGGCTAACCAAGACAATCCTGAACAATAAAAGAACTTCTGGAGGTATCACCATCTCTGACCTCAAGCTGTATTACAGAGAAATAGTAATAAAAAACTGCATGGTATGGATGTAGGAACAGACAGGTTGATCAATGGAGTTGAATCTAAGATCCTGAAAAAAACTCAGATACCTACAGACACTTGAATTTTGACAACGAAGCCAAAGCCATATAATGAAAAACAAGTATCTTCAACAAATGGTGTTGGTCTAACTGGATGTCAGCATGTAGGAGAATGCAAATAGATCCATATTTATCACCTGCCCAAAACCCAAATCCAAGTGGATCAAAGACCTCAATGTAAAACCAGACCCACTAAATCTAACAGGACAGGAAGTGGGGAATAGCCTTGAACTCATTGGTACAGGAGGCAACTTCCTGAACAGAACACCAACAGCTCAGGCTTTCTGACTGACATTTAAAAAAGTGGGACCTCATGAAACTGAAAATCTTCTGTAAGGCAAAGGACACTGTCAATAGGACAGAATGACAGCCTACAGATTGGGAACGGATCTTGTCCATACCTACATCTGACAGAGGGTTAGTATCCAAAATATATAAAGAACTGAGGAGATTACACTCCAACAAGCCAAATAATTTCAATTAAAAAACACGGGGTATAGAGCTAAACAGAGAATTATCAACAAAGGAATCTTGAATGGCCAAGAAGCACTTGAAATGTTCAATGTGTTTAGTCATCAGAGAAACGCAAATCAAAACAACTCTGCGATTTCATCTGTCTGAATGGCTAAGATTAAAAACCCAAAGGACGGGGTCTGGTGAGATGGCTCAATGGTTAAGAGCACTGACTGTTCTTCCGAAGGTCCTGAGTTCAAATCCCAGCAACCACATGGTGGCTCACAACCATCCATAATGAGATCTGATGCTCTCTTCTGGAGTATCTGAAGACAGCTATAGTGCACTTGCATATAATAAATAAATCTTAAAAAAAAAAAAAACCCAAAGGACAGCACATGCTGGTGACGGTGTGGAGCAAGGGGAACATGCTTCCATTGCTGGTGGGAGTGCAAACTTTTATAACCACTTTGGAAATCAATTTGATGATTTCTCAGAAAACTGGGAATAGTTCTACCTCATGACCTAGCTACACCACGCCTGGGCATATACCTAAAAGATGCCCCACCATACCGTAGGAACACTTGTTCAGCTATGTTCATAGGAACTTTATTTGCAATAGCCAGAAACTGGAAACAACCTAGACGTCTCCCAACTGAAGAAAAGTTGGTACATATACACAATAAAATACTATTCAACCATTAAAGACAAAGACATCATGAATTTTGCAGGTAAATGGATAGAGCTTGAGAATACCATCTTTAGTGAGGTAAACCAGCCCCTAAAGGACATTCATAGTATGTACTCACTGATAAATGGATGTTAGCCATAAAATACAGGACACCCACACTTCACAGACCCAAAGAAGCTACACAAGAGGGACGGACCAAGCAAGAATGCTTGGATCTCACTTAGAAGGGGGGGGGGGGAGATAAAATAGTCATAGGAAGCAGATGGAGAGGGACTGAGGAGGAGGGGGAGGGGAATGGGGGGTTCAAGATCATGTGTGGGGGGAGATAGGAGAGGGCCAGAGGTTCAGGAGAATGAATGAAATCCTGCAGCTGGTGGGATTGGGGTGTAGGGGAAACTCAAAGACATCCCAGAGACCTGGGAGAATAGAGGCTTCCCAGGAAATAATAGGGGTGACTTTAGCTGAGATGGACAGCAGTGGGGATATGGAACCTGAAGAGGCCATCTTCTGTAGCCAGGCAGGAACACTATTGAAGCAATAGGGACACCAACTCACCCACAAAACTTTCCACCCCAAATGGGTGGATGTATAGGAAATGCAGGGACAGGGGATGGAGCAGAGATTAAGGGAGTGTCCAACCAGTGACTGGCCAACCAGTGACTGGCCCAAGTTGACACGCATCCCATGGGCAAGCACCAATCCATGGCACTATTGATACTCTGTTATGCTCGCAGACAGGAGCCTAGCGTAACTGTCCTCTGAGAGGTTCCACCCAGCAGCTGACTGAAACAGATGCAAAGACCCACAGCCAAACATTGGATGAATCTTGGGAACACTTATGGAGGAGTTGGGGGAAGAACTGAGGGCCCCAAAGGGGATAGGAACTCCACAGGAAGATCAAAAGAGTCAACTAACCTAGACCTTTGGGGGCTCTCAGAGACTGAACCACCAACCAAGGAACATACACAGGCTGGACCTACACCCCCTGCACTTTTTGTAGTAGTTGTGTAGCTTGGTCTTCATGTGGGTCCCCCAACAACCGGAGCAGGGGCTGTCCCTAAAGCTGTTGCCTGTCTGTGGCATACACTCCCCTAACTGGGCTGCCCCTCCTGGCCTCAGTGGGAGAGGATGTGCCTAGCCCTGCAGACACTTGATGTGCCAGGGTGGGGGAGGGGATACCTGGGAGAAGGCGCTCCACCCTCACAGAGAAGAGGAGGGAGTATGGGGGAGGGACTGAGTGAGGGGAGACTGGGAGGGGCAGCAATTGGGATGTAATGTAAATAAACAAACAAACAAAAGCAAACAGGCAAACAAAAACAAAAATGAAAACCAACTAAAGAGGTATATAAACTTTTAGAGTATATTCCTTGACAACTTCATCCATATATATTCATGTTTATATATATATATATGCAATGTTCATATATATATATATATGATGTTCATGTTCATATATATATATATATATATATATATATATATGCAATGTATCCTAATCATATCTGCCTCTCTCAATATCCCTTTCCTCCCCCTCAACTCTTGCCTTCTTTAATGTTCTCTCTCTCCTCTCTTACCCACTGAGAGTAACTATTGGTAGCTACTGTTGCTGTCTGTGACACCAACAGCTTTGTGCAGACGATGTCATGTCACAGCACTCTCTGTGAGAATTCCCATTTTCTGACTCTTGCATTCTTTCCTTTCCCTCAATGTTTCCTGAGCCTTGGCTGAGTGTGCACGTGTGCACACCTGTGTGTGTGTGTTTGACACACACGCTACATTTAGAGCTGTTGACTTGCAGTCACTTTCTCTCAGCACTTTGTCCAGTTCCGAGTCTGCAGTCTGCTGCCTGCTGCAGAGAGGAGCTTCCCTGGCCAAGCCTGAGAGCAGTCCAGAAGTATAAAGTAAATCGTTGGCACAGCTGTGTTGTGTTGGAAGATGACATCACATCCCTCTGGCTTTGGAAGGCCCCACGTGCTGCTATGTTTGGGTGGGGTGAGAGGGAGCTGTTGGTCTGTCACCCCAGGGTTCTTGGGGTTCTGCAGCGCAGAGAGGGGAGGCTGTGAGCCCTTTCCTGGCAGATCTCTGGACTCTGCTGTGGCCTCCTGTGGTCTTAGCATGTGTCAGGTCCTGTTCTCCAAAAAAGAGACCTGTCTTGCATTTCCTGAAGTCTGTGTAAGATTTGATGGCTTTTTAAAAGCACCAACCCCTCCCCCTTGTTATCATTATTTCAACTTTTTAGATTGAGAAATAAAAAAATCTTCATCACATATAGCAACTGAATAGAAAATGAGGATTGCATGATATTCTGAGCACATGATTAGTTTTGAAGCAGCAAAATTAAACGGTGAAATTGGCAATGTTGTGTTGTGTTTCCCTTCCGACTTGGCCAAGGAGAAATTCTTCAAGAAATTCTTCTTCAATAACAACCAACGCTCACTGCCAGATATTAGAAAGAATAATTCCAAATACAGTCATAACTTTCACCATATCAATTCATTCCTCCTGTGAGTGTCTTAGTTAGGGTTTCCATGGCTGTGAAGAGACACCGTGACCAAGGCAACTCTTATAAAGGAGAACGTTTGGTTGAAGCTGGCTTACAGGTTCAGAGGTTCAGTCCATTATCATCGTGGCAGGGAGCATGGCAGAGTCCAGACAGGCATGGTGCAGGAGGAGCTGAGACTTCTACATCTTCATCTGAGACTGTCTCTTCCACACTGGGTGGAGCTTGAGCATAGGACCTCAAAGCCCACCCCCACAGTGACACACTTCCTCCAACAAGGCCACACCTATTCCAAGAAGGCCACACCTCCTAATAGTGTCACTCCTAAAGGCCATAGGTCAAGCATTCAAACACATGAGTCTATGGGGGCCAAACCTATTCAAACCACTACAGTGTGAATCTGCACTTTATAGATCTACGTGTATGTGTATGTGCATGTGAATGTGTATGTGCAGACATATATGAATACGAATATGAATATGTATATATCTAGCAGCTCACAACTGTCTTTACCTCCACTTCCGGGGTGTAGCCTGTCTTTTTGTTGCTTTGTGGGTTCTTCTTTCTTCCACCCTTCTCCACTCTTTTCTTCTACCCTTTCAGCCCCCTAACACTAGATAGGAGAGAGAAAAAATATAGAGGGGAGAGGGAGAGCATTACCATTAGACTACTTTCTACTGATTAGGGGCCTTGAGTTTCTTGGGGCAAGTTGATCTTTGCTGTTAGGATTTCTAATTTCTTCTTGTGTTTTTGCACACAACTACTTAACAGACCATGACCAAGAGCAATCAACAGCAACCAGCCACAACCAACCAACCAACCAACCAACCACCAACCCTCCCAAGGGACCAACAGCGACCCACCCCACCTTTTGGGGGACCCAGGCTTTACATACCTTCTGCAAAGTTCCCAGAATTCCACACGTCACATACTCACAGAAACTATCTACAGCTGGCAAATCATATGCCATGGCTCTCCTAGAAGATTGTCCAGCTGCTGTGGACAATCTGAAGCAGCTCTATATCCCATACCTGGGATTGAAAATGAAAACCTTATGATATTTCAGTGTTTTAGAGAACCAAAACACTTATTAGAAGCAGCCTGGAAAGGAAAGGGGTTTATTTCACATACTTCGTATAGTCAGTCATCAAGAAAACCCAGGGCAGGAGCTCAAAACTGGAACCCAGCGGCAGAGACTGAAGCAGAGACCACAGAAGAATCCTGCTTACTGGTTCAACCCCTCTAACACGTACAAATAACCTGAGTTAGTTCTCCATTTCCAGTTTGCCAGTTTTGGCTCCTCCAGTAACGGTAACAGTAGGAAGTGAATTTGAAGTTTGATTCCTTTAAAAATACTGATGTTAACAATCAGTCGTTTGCTTGGCGTCTTTCTTACCTTCCTCAGATCTCTTTGAGCTTCTGTCACAGTTTCTGGGGCACACACCCTACAAAGAAAAGACGGTTGGAGACGGTCCCCAGTGGAGGCAAGCAAAGGGAAACCGGGGAAAAGCCTACTGAGAAAAGGGGAACAGTTGCAGGATCTGCTCCCCGGGAAAGCCTTGTGTGCTGCAAGATCGTTTTCTGATGAAGAGGTTCACTCATTCATGCCTCAGGCAATAGGGAGAAAAATCTCTTTAAAAGAATCAGTGTGGTAGCAGCTTATTCATCTTTTTTTATTTTTTTAAAAGATTTATTTATGTATGTGAGCACACTGTTGCTGTCTTCAGACACACCAGAAGAGGGTGCCAGATCTCATTACAGATGGTTGTGAGCCACCATGTGGTTGCTGGGACTTGAACTCAGGACCTCTGGAAGAGCAGCAGCCAGTGCTCTTAGCCACTGAGCCATCTCTACATCTTTTTGTTGTTGTTCGTTTGTTTTGGTTTTGGGAGAGAGGTTTTCTCTGTGTAACAGGGCCCTGGCTGTCCTGTATTCCCTTTGTAGACCAAACTGGCCTCAAACTCACAGAGATCTGCCTGCTTGTGCTGGTGGAGGTCAAAAGAGGGAGAGCATCAGATTCCCTAAAACTGGAGATTCAAGGAGTTGTGAGCTGCCTTGTCCAGGTGCTGGGACTGAGCCCCTGTCCTCTGAAGGAGCAGCGGGTTCTTTTAACTGCTGAGCCATCTCCCAGCCCGTCCAGTATATGTTCAAATTCTGTATGGGTAGGTTATAAAAACCCGTGTTTTTTATAACTCACGTTAGCTCCACTTTCAAATTATTTTGTTGGTGGTGGTTAAGGCCATTAGGTTTGTAGTCACAGAGTCAGGTTGTGCCCCTCCAAGTAAGACGTGTAAATAAACAGGAAACCACTGTTCTTCAGAAGCTCCTTAGACGTGCAGACAATTAGTAGCTTCAGGCTGAGGAGTATTTGTGTCTATTGGACTGAGCTTGGGGTCCCAAACGGAGGATCTGGAGGGTGGTCCAGAGGAGCTGAAGGGGTTTATAGCCCCATGGGAAGAACAATGACTTCGGACACGCAGACACCCCAAGACTCCCAGGGACTGAACTATCAACCAAGGGGTATACATGGTTCCAGCCAAAAATGTGGCAGAGGAAGGCCTTTTTGGGCATCAGTGGGAGGAGTGGTCTTTGGTCAGGTAAAGACTCAATAGAGGCCACAACAAAGGGAAACAGATGGGGGTGGGGGGTAGGGATGGGGTGGGGGGTGGGGGGGTGGGGTGTGGGGGATGGGGGAGAGAAAGTTGGGGGGGAGGTGGGTCTGAGTCGTGTAGAAGGACATATACATGGAGGCAGGGGGTGGGAGGAGGGGTAGGGAATCGTTGGGGAGGGGGCTTTTCGGAGGGGGGAAATTGGGAAAGGTTTTTACCATTGGCAATGTAAATGAAGAAGATACTCAACAACAACAACAACAAAAAAAAACAAAGAAAAAAAAAGAAAAAAAAAAAAGAAACGTGCTCTCTCCAGAATCCCCCCCCCCCCAAAAAAAAGAAAAGAAAAGTTTAAGCTTCCTTCCTGTCAAGCTATTTAACCTGTTTGCTTCAATGCTCTTCCCGAAAAGCAAGGGCACCACAGGGTTAAATTGATGATTAAAGTGATTAAGTTCACAAAGATATCTCAGGTGAAAATAATCAAAAATTCTTCTGAAGTCTAGTGTAAAGACAAATCTCTCTGGGGAGCTAGAGAAATGGCTCACGAGGTGGAAGTACTTGTCCAACAAGCTTGGCACCCGGAGTTTGACCTCTGAACCCACTTAAAGCCAGGAGTTTGATCCCCAGAACCCACTTAAAGTTGGAAGGAGAAACCCTAATACACAATACTATCTGTCCTCTGACCTCCACAGACTCACGCACACAACAATAATATACGTTAAAAAAAGATAAAAGATAAAAACTCTCATAAACTCGAATTCACCATCAAAATCAGCTCCTGCGACTTTTATTAGCTTGGCCAGCAGAGGAAGGTTTATTAAACCAGCAATCAGTGTCACGGAATTTAGGTGATCTGAATCCAGGTCTTCTATTGGAGGAAAAAGGTTCACAACGTCACTAAAATCTCAGGACTTGCCAGATGGTCAAGGTTTTTGTGGGGCCTCCAGGACGCTCCGAGTCAGGTGGGAAGGATTCGGGCGCGGCGCCCGCGGACGCGAAGCCGGAACTCCGGTCCTCCGCCCATTGGTTGGCATTCCGACCCCTGCAGGGGACTCTGCAGCCCGCGTGGCCGCGCCCTCCCGGAACTGGCCGGCGCCGCTGCGGTTCGAGCCATGGAGGTCCTTCCCGCGGGCAGGACGTGGGACCCGCTGCAAGCCGAGGAGGAGGCGGCGGGGCACCCGGCGGGTGAAGGCGACCCGGAGCCGCAGCCCGACGGCCGCACGAGCCGCACGGCGTCCCTAGTGAGCGGGTTGCTCACCGAACTCTACAGCTGCACCGAGGAGGAGGAGGTGGCAGCGGGCGGGGACCGTGCGTCCCAGGGCCGTCCCCCGCGCAGGGACAGCCTGGACAGCTCCACCGAGACCTCGGGTTCCGACGTGTTCCTGGGCGGTCGTGGCGCTGGCGACTCTCGAGCGCTGCAGGAGCTGCGGGAGCGGCCGAGCCTGCGGCTCCAGAAGCAGTACCTGCAGCGGAAAGGTGAGCGGCGGCGCGGGGGACTCCTGCCCATCTGTGCCACCTGCCCCGCTCCGCCATTTGCGGCACCTGCGCCAGTTGCCCACCTGTGCCACCTGTCCCCCTTGCCCACCTGCGCCAGTTGCTCACCTGCGCCACCTGTACCAGCGCTCTGCCCGCACACCCGGGAGAGCGTGGAGTCTCCTTTCATCTGACCCGGGACTCTACTGTCACTCTTTCCCTAGACCATTTCCTAATGCCCAGCCCCTCCCCCCATGCAGGTGTGTCCCCGAACGTGCCCGAGTCTGCCCTGCTTCCCACCCCAGCCGCTCAGGTGTTCAAAGCTAGGGGCAGTGTAGACTCTTAACTTTACCTGAACAGCTGTTAGGACTAGTTTGAAGTTTCTTCCGTGTTTACTAGAAATTTCCTAGAGGACCCTGGAAGAAGAGAGCCGACTTCTAAGGCTTCCCACCCCCGCCCCCTTCCCTAGCCACGCTGCTTGGACGGGGGTTTAACTAGTGAGGCAGAATAATTGGATAATGCAGTTCGCAGCAGGGCGCGTGAATTCCGGGCCTGCCAGAGCGTGAGTTCCCAGCGGCTCTGGTTTAATCTGGGTCTCAGGATTGAGCGGAGTCTGAGCGCTTGGCCTTCACGGTGCATTTATCTTTCACCTGCCCAGAGAGGGGAGCAGAGAAATGGCCTTGGTTTCCTAGGACAACAGGCTCATTTGACGTTTCTTCTGTTATCAAACTCTGAGACTCTTGTTCTGGTCGAGATTTTTTTTTTTTCTCAATAAATGATAGCTTACATTTCAGGCATCGGGACCAGTACTGTTTTTTTTTGTTTGTTTGTTTTTGTTTTTGTTTTTGTTTTGTTTTGTTTTGTTTGCATAGATCTAGGAAAACCTCAATTTACAAAATTTAGTAAGGTGTGGGGAACAGAAGGCCAGCCACTATCACATTTCTTGCAATATTGTCCTTGTGCTAAATGACCATGGGAGGGTTAAGAGAATCCTACAGTGTTCTTGTGCTTGTTGTGTCCAGTCTAGCTGGTTCCAGGAAAAAAAAAAAAAAAAAAAAAACAGAAAAAGAATAAATCTGTCTACTTGCTCCTACCTGTGTAAACAATTCTCAGCTTCCTTTTCCGGCTTCCTAGTGAAGCCCCCTCCCTCTTTGGCTGGAGACATTTTATTTTATGTAATTATCCCACTGTGCTAAGAATGTGTGTTTATGCCCAAACTCTTGCTGTAGGGCAGATTCCAACAGAATCCGTTTTGAAAATTATGACCTGATTTCCTCATTTTAGAAGGCTATTCACTTTTCTGTACCAGGAAGCTTTGAGAAACTGATAATCTCCCTTCAGAAGAGGAAAACTGGCAAGCCAGAGTTTACAGAGGTCTGCAGCTGGCAAGTGGGTGTCTCATGTGTCGCCACTCTACTGATCACTCACAGACCCTGCCAGAGTCCCATTTCTTCCCAGTTTCCATCTCATTGCTGCTCCCACTGCCTGTGAACCTTTTCTTTCCACAGCTGACTGTGTTGGATGTGTGAGATGCTATATAGCGACACACTGTCTCTGTGGACAGACATCACTACAACGCTGTGATTAGACAATCAGGCCCGGGATGCAGCTGTCTGGGGAAACAATGCCCTCTGGGTTATTAATTGTTCCAACCTAAAGACTGTGTTCGCTTATAGGGATAATGCAGATAACCTACACACCTTTTTTTTTTTTTTTTTTTTTTTAGTGTTTCAATGTTGTATCCAGACAATGCTGTGTGTGGGTCTGTGGTCTCCAGGCAGCAACAAAGTAGCTTGTAATGGGAATTGGATTGTCTGTGGTGGAAGGGATGGATGACTTTGGAGGCAGATTCCTCAGTTACTCTGTCGCTGTTTGTATTTAGCTGTGTGGTCTCAGGCAGGCTCTTTACCTAAGCTAGGGGCTCTTTACCTAAGCGTTAGGGGCTCTGTGAGTGTTACAGAGTCCTTGCATCATTACAAGCCCATTTATCACAGAAGGGTAAAATTCCTTTGAGAGGAAATTAGTCAGTTTTCCAGCTGACCATTTCCTTTGTTATGTAGTGAGAAGCAGGGGTTATGGTTGACACACAGATGGGTTCTGGTGTGGGTTGATACTACTGTGGAAGACATTTCTACATGGGAATCAGAATATGTCCCCTTAAGTAGGATATAATGTAGAGAAATACAGAGTTATAGGTACTTTAAGAAACAGCAATAATAACTTAGGGTTTTCACACACTTCCTACTGTTATGAGTATTAGTTTTAAGAATGTAGACTTCATTATTTTTATTATTGAGTTTCTGGGTTCTTTTAAGTTTTAAAAACTTATTTTATGTGTTTGGGTGTTTTGATCTACATGCCTGTGTGCCATACATGTTCAGTGCCTGTCAAGGTCAGAAGATGGGTAGGATCCCCTGGAACTGGAACTTCAGAAAGTTGTTAGCTACCGTGTGAGCTGGAGTTGCACCCAGTCCTTTGGAAAAGCCAGCCAGGGCTTTTAACCTCTGACTCATCTATCCAGCCCTAAGAGGTAGAATTATTTGACCCTCTTAGAGGAAATACATTTTCTGCCATGAATGAAGATTATTGGAAGTCCTAAATTAAATGTACTATCCAGGCAATTTGAAGACCACACATTCAAAACAAAATCAGCTTAGCTACATTCATCGTTATCACTAAATGTGCTGGCTTTATTTACAATTGATGAGGTTGTTTTTAGCTGTTTCTTATTTTTGAAGTTTTGGGGTTTGAACAACCAGGACTCTGCATATGTTACGCAATGCCTCTACCACTGGGCCCTCTCTTACATTTTATTTATTCTTTGTGTGTACATGTGCATATGTGTGTGTGCATGCTGTAAAAGGCCAGAGGTCAGGGTTCCACTATGGTGGTACTTTCTATATGGGGCTGGTGTTGGTAAACTTGCATGGTAAGTACTTTGCTGTCTCCACAGCACTTAAGGTCTTGAGACAGTATCTTAGTTGTTTTGTCTGGCTTTAAACTAGTGGTGCTCCTGCCATAGCATCTTGAGTAGGTGGTATTATAGGCCTGTGTCACCAGGCTCAATAGCACTGAAAGACAAATGTAGGCTGCTGAGATGGCTCAGCAGTTAAGAGCACTGACTGCTCTTCCAGAGGTCCTGAGTTCAATTCCCAGCAACCACATGGTGGCTCACAACCATCTGTTATGAGGATCTAATTCCCTGTTCTGGTGTGTCTGAAGACAGCTACAATGTATTCATATACATAAAATAAAAATCTTTTAAAAAGCCCTACATTAAAAAAAAAAGGAAAGAAAAAGAAAAATGATAAATGTATACCTGGAGGTAATAGTAAAAGTAGGAGTCTTTACTTACTTGTTATATTTTGCATCAAGGATGATGTTTATCTTATAGAATTCGTCTTATGAGCAAACCATGGGTGGTTCATTAGACTGGAACGTCTTAGCTGAATCACGGACATGTTATCTGGGATGAAAAGCTGGAATTAGTGGATTTAAATTCATTTCTAGACCTGTACCTTTTTACTAGTAGCACACTGGGGATTTATATCCCTTTCAAAGGATTTATTCTTTCCTGATAGACTCCAGTGAGCTGAAGACCATTCTTCGAGAGCTGAAATACAGGATTGGCATCCAGTCGGCAAAGTTACTCCGGCAGCTAAAGCAGAAAGACAGGCTTCTGCATAAAGTCCAGAAGAACTGCGACGTTGTAACAGCGTGCCTGCAGGCTGTGTCACAGAAGAGAAGTAAGTCCAGGGGGATGGGGTGTCTGTCATCCCTTGCCACTTTGGCTGGCAGTGAACCCGCAGTAGGCACTGCTGTGCACTGTTTTGAAAAGTCCAGGAACCAACCAAACAGCACGACTTTTCATTTTTAAATTTAAAATGGATGCTTGATGTCTAATGTTAAGGCCCTAGCTTTGTTAGTCACGAGTTGAGGTCACATTGCACACTGACAGTGGGTATTTTTTACGTGATACTCAGTGGCTTTTAAACAAGCATCAAATGGATGTAACTTAGAGCCCTTGTCCCTTTGATCTTTGTGCTCTAAGGATTCAACAACTGGCCTAACCAACGAAGCCACTTACAGGCTGCTCTGAAACCCAAGAAGGGCAAAGTATCCGAACAAATGAATTCTTTGTCTTATGCTGCCCACTTTTAGCTGAGAGATGCTTAGCTTTGTTAATTGAAATTAAAAAGAATAACAAAAAACTGTTTGGTTACCAAGCCACCTTAATAGTCAGATACTAAGTCTTGTGAATTGATTTTGTAATTCCCCAGACAGTTGCAGTATGCTTTGTTCTGCTAACATGTCCCTGTTCTTGTTTTGTACCCTTTCTGTTAACATGCAGCGTGGCAAAGCGGGGTTCAGGTATGGCAAACATAGGTGCTCGTGTCCTTCTGATAAATGCCTGGGGCGGTGTCTTGGATGCATGTCAGAGTTGCTCTTTCTTTCTCTTTCTTTCTTTCTTTCTTTCTTTCTTTCTTTCTTTCTTTCTTTCTTTCTTTCTTTCTTTCTTTCTGTTTTTTTTGTTTTGTTTTGTTTTGTTTTTTGTTTTTTGAGACAGGGTTTCCCTGTGTAGCCCTGGCTGTCCTGGAGCTCACTCTGTAGACCAGGCTGGCCTCAAACTCAGAAATCCATCTGCCTCTGCCTCCCAAGTGCTGGGATTACAGGTGTGTGCCACCACCGCCCGGCTTTGCTTTTTCTTCTTACTCTCCTCTGTCACATTTTATATGTAATGTAACAGATCAACGTTATTTTTTTTTAATTCCAAAATTAAGAGATGCCTGTTTTCATGAAACAATGTTTGGGGCTTGATTAGTTTTCATTAATAACAGTAGCAGCTTAAAATCCCAACTAATTACCCCTTTCCAATACACTGCCATTTGCTGTTCTCAATTTACCCATGGTTTTGAGATGCGCTGTTTAGCGATCGCAGTGGTGTGATGGTGGTTCTTACCAAAAAGGGTAGAGTCAAGTAGACCGACTTTCCTCTAGTCGGGCACTTATCTGAAGAGCTAGAGAAGGATGAAGAAAGTGTGTGTGTGTGTGTGTGTGTACATGGACATGCATGAATGTTGTGCATCATACGTGATAGCTTTTCATGGATTCTGACTGATTCACTGTGTTAAGTAAAAATTATTTCCTCCTTCTGAGAGACTGGCTTTGGTTTTTTTTCTTTCAATTTTGCTTTTAATCTGCTTAGTTATTGGCTTTTCCACAAGAGGTTTAAAAGCATCGAGTTTGGATGTGTGGGAAGATGTGGGGAAGGTGGATCAGGTCAGAGGAGGCGGGGCTTGAGGAGGCGGGGCTTGAGGAGGCGGGGCTTGGTTGGCTCTGTATTTACTAGAGATTGATTCATGTTAGACTGCAGATGCATTTGATTGACAGAAAGATTGGCACTTGTGTCTTATAGGCAAATGTGTCCACTAGTGTAGGCCTGCGGAGCAGACCGTGTACCTGTGGAGGAAGCCCTGCCGGGCGGGGGAGTCCTTGGTCCAGTCTGGCGGCTGGAGATGCTGGGAGGCCTGTTCCATTGCCCCAACATGGCGGCTTTAGATAAGAAGAGATAGCCCATGATTTTAAAGCTTTATTATAAAAAAGTAGGGAGAAAGAAAAGAGATAGAAAAGTAAAGAGAAAAAGAAGAGATAGAGCGGTGAGAGCTGGCCATGACCATGTGGAAAGAGGGGAGAAGAATGGGGAGAGAGGGGGAACAGGGTGGGCAAGAGTCAAGGAAGAGAGCGTGGGCAAGAGAGAAGAGCAAGAGAGCGAAGAGGGGCCAAGCAGTTCCCTTAAGAGTGGGCCAGGTAGCTGAGGGGCGGGCAAACCTGGCTGTAGCCAGGTGACTGTGGGGGTGGAGTCCAACCAGAACACTAGGGCCTCCGGTGTGGCCCCACGTGACAAATGGCCACAGGGTTATGTCCAACACACTAGCACACAACTCAGTGTGTGAATCTCAAAATACATCCTCCCGATGTATTTTAAATATATCTCTTCAACTTTAGCCAGGCGTTAAGTTTCTTGAGAATATGGGACTGTCCTGAGCCGTTCCAAGCAGGTTCAGTTCCTTCCCTTGGTGGTAGAAATGCTTTGGAGTTACAGACGTTACAGTCTCTAATTCCAGCGCCTCACACTCTTTCTAACAAAGTTGATAGCAAACTCACTTAAGAGTTCAAGAACGGAGATTCCATGCGGCACAAAACATCTGCTCTCCTGTTTGTAGCTCCTGGCCTGACAATGATGTATCCAAATGCAGCGAGCTGACTTGTTTAATTAAATGCGAAAGCTGGGGCTGGGTAGCCGGCCTGGTGGGTAAGAGCGCTTTCGTGAGGACCTGATGTGTTTAGATCACCAGAACCCAGGTGAAACCAAACAAGTGTGTGTACTTTAGAGTGTCTTACAAATGTCCTAGGGCAGTGTGTTAATTACTCTCCTATAGCTGTGAGGAGACACCCATGACCAAGGCATCTTATAAAAGAAAGCATTTCAGTGGGGGCTTGGTTACAGAGTCAGAGGATTGGGCCTTGACCATCATGGTGGCAGCGGATTGGCCGCAGGTAGGCAGGCATGGCGTTGGAGCAGGGGGTGAGAGCTTACTTCTGATTCACAAGCAGGAGGCAGAGAGGGAGGAAGAGAAAGAGACAGAGGTGTGGGGATGAGAGAGAGAGGAAGAGGGATAGGGAGAGGGGGAGGGGGCAGACTGAGAGACAGAGACAGAGACAAACAGACAGAGATAGAGACAGACAGACAGACAGACTGGTCCTGGCATGCGCTTTTGGAATCTCAGAGCCCACTCTCAGTGACACACCTCCTTCAACAAGGCCGCACCTCCTAATCCTTCTTAAACAATTCCTCGACTGGAAACCAGACATTTAAATATATGAGACCGTGAGGGCCATTCTCTTCCGAATAGCCACAGACAGCATCTCTTCATTTTACAGCTGAGCCAGGATTAAGACAAACGAGACCTGGTAAGCATGGCGGTACCTGCCTGTACTCAGCTCGCAGTAGCCTGAAGCAGAAGGATCAAGATTTTGAGGTCAGCCTGGGCTACAAAATCCAGCAGGCAAAAGGAGCAGGATCAATCATTGTCTTATAGAAGAATGTATTTTCCTTCCATATCACCTAAGATCTATTTTTAATAACCATTTTAATACTAATTAAAAGTAGCAGCGGTAGCTGCAACCATTTGTTGAGTGCATGCCTTGTGCCCAACTTTTTCTCTCCTATTTGACAACAACTCCTTCGGGCACATACTGTTGGGATTCAGCAAGTTTAACTAATTGGCCAAACGTCACCTCGATGAGGGATTGAGAAAGACCCGAAGGACGGGGTCGCAAACGTCCACCTTTTCCACGGTAAACCCCAAGTGCTCTGTTTTCCCTCTCTAGCTCTGCAACATTGTTGCAGTATTGCTGAGTTTTGTAATGTGCAGAAAACAAAATGATTCCCGGCTTGTGGCAAGCACTGCTTTAGCACAGTCTGCACAGGAAGGAAGTGTTTATCTTGGCTAAATGATTGCATTGTATGAACGTAGTTTGGCCTGTAGGAAAACCCACTTAAAGGCTCAGACAATGAAAGGAATTAAAAGGACGTTAGGCCAGGAGGATCCACAGTTTGAGGTGAGACCGTGTTACCCAGTTGAGACTCCGAATCAGAATAACAATGTGAAACCTCCCTCAAACTCTGAGCCAGCAAATAAAACATAACAAAAAACAAAACAAACAACTCAACAACAAAAAAAGTGATTCAGCATCAGTATTTGATAGAAAAAGATATTTCCCTCTTCTATTCATTTAAGAATGAGCTGTCGAGATCTTTTTTAAGATTTATTATATATATATATATATATATATATATATATATATATATATATATATATATATATACACACACACACACACCATTCAGACACCCCAGAAGAGGGCATCAGACCCTATTACAAATGGTTGTGAGCCACCATGTGGTTGCTGGGATTTGAACTCAGGACCTATGGAAGAGTCATACCCAGGTTATGTGAGGTGGCAGAGCAGACGGGGTGTCGTGAGTGCTAGGTCAACACTGTTGTGTTTTAGAAAAAGATAAGAAGGGCTATGTTTGGTGGAGGCACAGCAAGGTGTGGGAGAAAGGGGTGCCACTGAGAGAGAGGGTGTGTGTTTAGAGGTCAACCAGGAGAGAGGAGGAGCAAGAGCAAAAGAGAGAGGAGGGGCAAACAGCCCCTTTCATAGTGAGTCAGGCACATCTGGCTGTTGCCAGGTAACTGTGGGCGGAGCCTAAATGCCACCAAGCACTATCTGCTGGGCTTCTTTCCTTGCTCCTCAGTGACATCTCTGTGCAAGAGACTCAGTAAAATCATGCAGTCAGCAATGCGTTTAAGGCTGGCGCTTTTTCAGGCCTGTATAATAAAAAATCTTTTCCTTCTTGTTCTTTTAACCCCAAACTCACGAAGTCATGTTAGATGTGAGACACTCTGTTTTGTTCCACGTTATTTGTACAGTGCTGAGGACCGAGCTGAGCTATGACCCCAGTCTAACAGCTTTATTGTTTCATGAGTGTTCTGTTATCCTGACAGAAGCCCACGTGTAGTTTGTTCCTAAGTCACCACACTACGTAACAGTTTCATATCCTAGATTTGTCACATACTTCGTATTTATAGGCACAAAATTACCAAGACTATCTTGGGGGGTGTTTCAGAGATAGTGCTCAGTAGCCAAAGCCTGCTGAGTCAGTCATATACACTGGCCCTGTGGTATGTCAAAAGGCTAAAGCAGTTTTACCAAAGAATTCACTTACTCCTTAAAATATGTCCTACTGCACAATGCATCACTACGCAGAGGAGTTGTTAAGACACAGTTTTTATTTTAAGGAATAATGAAGGTCTACATGGGCGGATATTTTCTTTCTTTTTTTTTTTATTCGATATAATTTATTTACATTTCAAATGATTTCCCCTTTTCTAGCCCCCCCACTCCCCGATAGTCCCGTAAGCCCCCTTCTCTTCCCCTGTCCTCCCTCCCACCCCTTCCCAGTTCCCCGTTCTGGTTTTGCTGAATACTGTTTCACTGAGTCTTTCCAGAACCAGGGGCCACTCCTCCTTTCTTCTTGTATCTCATTTGGACGGATATTTTCTTGTCAAGCTTGAGTGACAGAAACTACAAGGCCCTTAGGAGCTCCCGGATGCTCTTGTCTGGGTGAAATCTCTCTCCTATGAAAGCGGGAAACTGCTTGTGTTTATACTTCTGCTCTTGTACAGATTCCCAAGCAATGATGTGGTTCTGAACTACTGAGTAGCAGGGACAGGCCCGGCTGTGAAAGGAGGGGTAAGGTTTCTATCTGAGGTAAAGCTCTCAGAAGAGTCCACAACACCTTTGGGGCCTGCTGTGCTGTTGGGTTCCTTGGAGAATTCACGTGCTGTCTCTTTGGGGGAATCAGAGGGAAAGTTAAAAACAACTGCAATGTGTGTCAGGCTAGTTATACCGCAGCTGCCTTCAGACACACCGGAAGAGGGTGTTGGATCCCATTACAGGTGGTTGTGAGCCACCATGTGGTTGCTGGGAATTGAACTCAGGACCTCTGCAAGAGCAGTCTGTGCTCTTAACCACCGAGCCATCTTTCCAGCCCATGTCTAATTTTTTGTATTTTAATAACAGTTTCTTTCCTTCAAGAAATAAAATGTTTGAGCATCTTAGAGCTGAGAATTGAGTTTCCACTTCTCATAATTTATTCCAAGGAATTCTGAGAACTCACATAATGTTTGAGCAGGCTACAGTAATACAGTAATACAGTAATAGCTTTTAAACTTGCAGTTTCTGAGATTTGAGAACAAGCGATGTATCTTCTTGTGACCTCATTTAAAAAGGACAAGAGTTTTAGGAAAACTGACTCCGGAAAAGGAGAATTCAGCGTTATTTCTTTTTACCCACGGGGTTTGGTTAAACACAGTAAGGCCTGAAGATAAGAGCGTTCCATTGACTCTCTCTCAGCTGGTTCATGACACAGATGGAGGCACGCCTCCATCTTTGCTACCAGATGCTGTCATTATCAGTTACAGCCAGCAGGGGGAGCACTCTTAGGCTTTCCTAAGAAAAGCATTAAAGTTCAGATTATGAGGTAAGAAAGCCTATAAAACAGGAACTGATATGGTCTGGGACAGAGTATATGAAAGGATTGAGGGAATCCTTTTAAAATTCACTTTCTGGGGCCTGGAGAGATGGCTCAGCGGTTGAGAACCGCTCTTCCAGGGGTCCTGAGTTCAATTCCTAGCAACCACATGGTGCCTCACAACCATCTGTAATGGGATCCAACGTCTTCTTCTGATGTGTTTGAAGTCAGCGATAGTGTACTCACATACAAAAAATAAGTAGAATTCATTTTCTGTACGTATTATTTTTGTATTTGGCTATAATAGAATACTTTTTGAAGTGGGATGTTTCAATCATTTTGAATGCTAAAAAGGAGCATTGCCATTGAAAATATCTCTTCTAGACTATATGTATGAAGATATCACTTATTCACTATACACATATTTACCTGCATTTACAATTTATCAGACATGATTATAGTCCATGAGCAACATGTCCAAGATTAATACCGCATGACTCAGAGTGTCTTTTACCGTGACTATATATTTAAGATGAATTTGAGCATTCTTCTTAAAAGCATAGGTTGCTGTTTGTACAACAGCAGACTGCATTCTTCGTGTGTTGGATGTTGAATCTACAGCAGCATGCACAACCATAACATCACATGCTCAGCCCCCACTTCCCAACGTTCAGATTTGATTGACATGAATGGACACATTGATTTTTAAGCTTTCGGAGCTGTTCTTAGGGACAGAAGAGTTTGGAAACCTGTAAACTATTCCTCAGCATTGACAAATCCCCGAAGAGAAGGATGAGAGCGTATTCTCCTTAATTCTCTTTCCTCTTTAGAGGTAGTCCTCACTGTAAATCCCAGGCTAGTCTGGAATTTGCAGTGTAGACCAGGCTAGCTGTAAACTCTCAGGGATCCTAGGCATGGACCGCCACATTGAGCTGAACCCTGCTTTTGTGACCATGTACGGCATACTTGACCTGACAGCGATCACTATTGACCATTGTGGTTTTTTTTTTTTAACTGTTTACTACTTTTGTGTTCACAGTTCACTTGCACACACACACACACACAGATCAATTTTCCTGGTCTCCCTTGGCAAAACCCCAACCTTTATCTTCTTCATATCTCTAGCATCTTGTGCTGACTGTGGCTGGAGAGACAGATTACCTCACCTCTCTTTAAATGTGTGATAGCTAATATTTGACCATCTTTGTCGCCAGCAATCCTAATTTATTTCTCAAGTTCACACCCATGCCTCTGCTCCATGTTTACATTCCATTCCATTTCCTTACCATAGGCTCAGATTTTTCAAAACCTAGTTTAATAAGGGTTCTTAAACGCGTTCACCTCCCTTTTAGCTCACCAGCCACCAGAGGTGGTGGAAAGGAAAGGTTAACAGGGCAGAGTGGGATGCGGACCTGCTTAGGAGTAGTTCTTTGGAGAGAATCTAATCTTGGTTGTCAGGATATGTGCAGTTCAGTTCACAGGAACCAGCAGTGGTAGCTCCACCCACTCACAAATACCATTCATGGATCAGCGACAGCAGTTGGATCCAGAGGAAACCGCAAGGCTCTGCCAATCGGCCCAAGTCTGTGGAAGTGACAAGAAGCCACTAGAATATCTTGAGAAGTTCTTTGGTGTGTTTTTTTCTCTATGAAGTCATCACACATGATGATCAGAAGGCCAGGTGAACCAATGCCACAGTGCCATCAGCAAAGACTAAGACCAGCAAAGAGTGGCAAGGCAAACCAATGCCGCCCAGCATCACCCCCTGTCTGTTGGGCTATGCTTACACTATTTCCAAACATCAAGTGTTCTCTCAAGTATCCACTGCAGCAAAACATCACATGTACCTGTTCCAGGCAACTGTCAGGAAATCACCACATGTCTGTTCTCAGCAAAACATCCTCTCATAACATAGTTTACAGAACAGCATCACATGACACAACTGAGCCTTCAAAGAAACCAGGATTTTTCACTTCACCTTCCTTTGTATTTTAATAGGGAAAATATAAGAAAAAAAGAGTTCTGTAAGCCAGGTGTAGTTGGGGTGCACCCGTAAACCCAAACCTGGGAGGCTGAGGGAGGAGGATAGTATGTTCAAGGCTGGCCTTGGGCTGGTGAGATGGCTCAGTGCATAAGAGTGCTGACTGTTCTTCCGGAGGTCCTGAGTTCAAATCCCAGCAATCGCATGGTGGCTCACAACCATCTATAATGAGATCTGATGCTCTCTTCTGGTGTCTGAAGACAGCTACAGTGTACTTACATATAATAAAGAAATCTTTTTTAAAAAAAAAAGACTGGCCTTAGCTATATAACAGGGTCCTATAGAAAAGAAATGAGAGGGGTAGACCGTTCTCACAGTCCTGTCTTGAGTGGTCACACTCTCTTCAGATGATGTGGGATAAATTAGCCACACCTTTGTGTCTATTGGGTCCGTTATCTCTTCCCTGCTCAGGAAATCTCTACACTTCTTACCCATTTGCTTGAATCAGCTTTCTTTTTAATTTAAAACAATTTTTATTTTATGTATACATATATTCTGCCTGAATGGATATCTGTGTGAGAGTGTCAGATCCCTTAGAACTGGAGTTACAGACAGTTGTGAGCTGCTGTGTGTGCTGGGAATTGAACCCAGGTCCTTTGAAAGAGCAGCCAGTGCTCTTAACCACTGCACCATCTCTCCAGTCCCTTTTAAAATGCTTTTCTATCTCTAATGGATCATACAAATTGGTTTTATCTTAAATGAAAACTAACACTAGGTTTTGGCCAACTAGCTCAGTGGTAAAACACTTGCCTAACAAACATAAGGCCCGGAGTTTCCCAGCACCAGAACATTAATTAATTAACTAGCTAATTAATTAAATGTGAAAATTGCCTGTAATTTCAACACTTAGGAAGGACTGTGAGTTTGTGTAAGGTCCTGGGCCACACAGTGAGATTCTGGTTCAAAAAATAAGTAAAATAAATGTGATATTATAGACCAGGTATGGTGGCACACACCTTTAATCCCAGCACTGAGGAGACAGAGGCAGGCAGATCTGTGTGAGTTTGGTCTACAAATCAAGTCCAGGACAACCAGAGCTATTACATAGAGAAACCCTCTCTTGAAAAGTCCAAACAAATAAACCAAACAAACAGAAACTAACACTAAAATTGTACTTGACCATTAGACTACTATTCCATTTTCTATGCTTCTTATGTTCTTCTTAACCTACAAAATGATCAATAATATTGACCTTACAGATCTCAAGAATGTTTTAGAGACACAACTAAAAGTGTTTTGAAATGTAAAATGTGTGTGTGTGTGTGGTATGTGTGTGTGTGGTATGTGTGTGTGGTGTGTGTGTGGTGTGTGTGGTATGTGTGTACATATGTGGTGTGTGCGTGTGTGGTATGTGTGTGTCTGGTGTGTGTGGTATGTGTGTACATATGTGGTGTGTGTGTGTGGGGGGTGTATGTGTGGTATGTGTGGCATGGTATGGTGTAGTGTGTGTGGTATGTGTATGTGTGGTGTGTGTGTGCGTGTGTATGGTGTGGTATGGTGTGGTGTGTGGTATGGGTAAGTACATGTGTGTATGTATAGTGGTGTGTGTGTGTGTGGTGTGTATGGTGGTATGTGTGTGGTGTGTGTGGTGTGGTATGGTGTGTGTGTGGTGTGTGGTATGAGTAAGTATATGTGTGTGTATGGTGGTGTGTGTATGGTGGTATGTGTGTGGTGTGTGTGTGTGTGTGTGTGCGTGTGCGCGTGTGTGTAATGTGGGTATTAAACACCCCAGAACTGCAGTTAGGGTCAGTAGTGAGCTGCCTGATAGGGGGCTAAGAGTCAAACTCAGGGGTCGGCAGGAACAGCATGCAGTCCCAGCAGCTGAGCCACCTCCGCTCTCAGTTTATCGTTGAATACAGGACACTGGCATGTAGACTGCTCTCTTAGATTTAAAGCAAGTGGAGGTGTGGCTGTCATCTAGTAAACACTTGCCTCAAGACAGCCTTACCACAATCTTAGCCTGTGGGTGGAAAGAAGTACAAAGAAGAGTTGTTCCCTGAGGCTACGGGATTGCAAACACAGGTCAGTGGGGGAGGGGTGGGGGCTGGGGGTGCGGCTTGCTCAATGTCTTCCTAACAGCACGGAAGTTCCCTGCTGAGTATACAGCGCCCGCCCCCTCTCTCTCCCCGTGGTAGGAGGTGCTTGCTTTCTTTCCTCATTGCCTCTTTAAACCTGTTTTCATAACATTTTTTTTTTTGCCCCTGACGTTCTACTTTCAATGAATGGCAGTTTTCGCCTTGGTAATGGGATGAGCAAACACCTGTTTATAATAGGCTGTATAGAGAAATTTATTTTGAAGCTGCAGATTGGAAAAGAATATTTTCCGATGTATTTCATACCTAGCTTACTCAAGTTCTCCGTGTGTATGACTGTGTGTATCCAGGTGCACGTACACCATTTCATGAATCAGGTTTTTTTTTGTTTTTTTGCTTTTTGTTTTTTGTTTTTGTTTTTTTTCGAGACAGGGTTTCTCTGTGTAGCCCTGGCTGTCCTGGAACTCACTCTGTAGACCAGCTGGCCTCAAACTCAGAAATCCACCTGCCTCTGCCTCCCAGAGTGCTGGGATTACAGGCGTGCGCCACCACCGCCCGGCGAATCAGTTATTTTTAAGACAGGGTCTCTCGCTGATGTAGAATTCCCTGAATTAGGTAGGCTATCTGGCCAGCAAACTTCAAGACTTGTTTCTTCAGTTCTGGGATTACATGTCTACACCCAGCTCGGATCTCATGCTTATGGTCCAAGTTCTTTACCAACTGAGTCATCTTTGTAGCTCCTTCTCCCCCCCCCCCCCCGCTCGACCCCACCCTTCACCCCATCCACATTTTCTTTGTCCAATATTGCCTTCTCAATACAGTCACAGAAAACGGCTCATTCGGGGCTTAGCTGTAAAGTGTGACCCGCGACTGTGATCTTCTTGTAAGGTTTTGGTCATGGGTGGAAGTTGTGTAGATGGGTAATGTGGTTTCAGAGAGTGTCGCTGTGTTTTTCAGTTCAGAGGGGTAGGAAAGATCACATCACATCTTGCTGGCACTACCTGGTATGTCCAGTAGAGGGCAAGCTGGCTCCTTTCCTTTGTCGTGCACGCGCGGGGGTGGGGGTGTTAAGATTTTTTTTTTTTTTTTTTGCTCTGTTTAGTTTTCATCAATTTATCAACTTACAGGGTCACCAACCTTCTAGACTGAGTCGTGTGGCTAAAGATTAGTAGGGAAATGGTACAGAATTGTTTCCTTTTCCCCATGCAACTCGACATGTTGAAGGAAGTCCCTCTGCAGTGCACGTTCACGGCTCCCTCCGCATGTTCTGTCTTGAGGTCCTCCCAAGACAGGCATGAAGGACTCAACCTTAAGTCTCTGTAAATGGAAACGTTTGGGACCTTCAAGTGTCGCATGATGACTCTCAGTGGTCATCAGTGCCTGATCAGGGGCTTCTTCAGTGCCCTATCAGGACCACAACTTGGCGTGTGCCCTATCAGGACCCACGAATCGGCGAGTGCCCAATCAGGACCCACAACATGGTGATGGCGACTCCTCTACAGAAACAGAGACTTTTATGTAGCTAAACGTCTTTACATACCATATAAAGAAGGTTTGCTGCTTCTGTTCTTGGAAGGTCTGATGATAAAGGGAGAAGGTAAATGTGTGAACAGCGCTGGGCTATGAGATTGTGACGTTAGGAGTTTTGTTCTGCTTGTGTGTTTGTATTTGTTTGTTTGTTTGTTTTTTGGTTTTTCGAGACAGGGTTTCTCTGTATAGCCCTGGCTGTCCTGGAACTCACTCTGTAGACCAGGCTGGCCTCGAACTCAGAAATCTGCCTGCCTCTGCCTCCCAAATGCTGGGATTAAAGGCGTGTGTCTCCTGCATCTGTTGATGTGTTTCCTTGTGCTGCTCTCTCTCAGGAGCCGGTATTTGTTTGTCTATTTATTTTGTTTCCCTTGCTTAGCTGTTTGTAAAGCGATATTTTTCCTAGGGACTTACCTGTAACTGGCAGCTCCTTTCCAGGGTATCTCGTTGAAAAAGTACTTTAACTTTTCTACATTTTGTCTCTGGGTGGGTTAATCCTACATCAGGGTTCCTGGGGAAATGGCCTTTTCTCCTGTTCTCCTCCTGAACTACGCTTAAAAAAATATAGAGTTATGCATAGTGATGCACACCTCTAATCTAAGCACTGGAGAGCCTGAGGCAGGAGGATCGACCACAGGCTCAAGCCTGGCATGAGCTACATAGCTAGACCCTGCCTCAGAGAATATAACTGCAAATTAAGGAAAAGTATTGTCTATATTGTGCTAATAATCAGTCAGGACCCTGTGAAGGCCAATGAAGTGGATATGCCACCGTGTGGGCATCTGGTGTTAGTGTCATGTCTGAAGCCACACCCGCCACACAGGGGGTTAGGGCAAGTTATTTTTTTTTTTAATTAGATATTTTCTTTATTTACATTTCAAATGTTATCCCTTTTCCTCATTTCCCCTCCCAAAACCCCCTATTGCATCCGCACTCCCCCTGTTTACCAACCCACCCACTCCCGCGTCCCTGTCCTGGAATTCCCCTATACCAAGGTGTTCCCCTTTATAGGACCAAGGGCACCTCCTCTCATTGATGTCTAACAAGGCCAACCTCTGCTACATATGCAGCTGGAGCCGTAGGTCCCTCCATGTGTACTCTTTGGTTGGTGGTTTAGTCCTGGGAGCTCTAAGTGGTACTGGTTGGTTCATATTGTTGTTCCTCCTGTGGAGCTGCAAACCCCTTCAGCTCCTTGGGTCCTTTCTCTAGCTCCTCCATTGGGGACCCCATGCTCAGTCTAGTGGTTGGCTGGGAGCATCCGCCTCTGTATTTGTCAGGCTCTGGCAGAGCCTCTCAGGAGACAGCTGTATCAGGCTCCTGTCAGCAAGGGCTTGTTGGCATCTGTCATAGTGTCTGGGTTTGGTGACTGTATATGGGATGGATCCCCAGGCGGGGCAGTCTCTGGATGACCTCACAGTCTCTGCTCCACACTCTGTCTCTGTATCTCCTCCCATGGGTATTTCAACCCCCCTTCTAAGAAGGACTGAAGTATCCACCCATCATGGGGCCAGGATTTCTTAAGCTTCTTAAATCCAGTTAACAATCCTCTTACTTCAGTTTTAATGCACGCTTCTCTGGAAACCATATCGATATGTGTATTAGTGTCACAGATGTAGTTCGTTTTAGAGGGCTCAAAGGAGCCAAGTTTTCCCATGTTCAGCATGAAGTCCTTCCTTAGAGCACATCCCTGCTGCTTCCCTCCTGCTGCCACGGCCTCAAGGCCTCGGAAGGAAAATTCTCCTCTTGCGTTAGAGCCAACCCGTAGCAAAGTCAGTCCAACCCTTCACTTCTAGACGGTGCTAGTGTGTGTGTGCATGTGTGTGTGTATGTGTGTGTGCCTATGTGCATGTATGTGCCATGTGCTTGTGTGTCTATGTGCGTGTGTATCTGTGTGTGTCTCTGTGTGTGTTTGTGTGAGCATGTGTGTGTGCTAGTGTGTGTGTGTGTGTGTGTATGTATATGTGTGTGAGCATGTGTGTGTGTCTGGGGGTGTGTGTGAACATGTGTGTGTCTGTGTCTGTGTGTATCTGTGTGAGTCTGTGTATGTGCTAGTGTGTGTATGTGAGTGTGTCTGTGTATGTGTGAGCATGTATGTGTGTGTGGTCGTGTGTGTGTGTGTGTGTATGTGTGTATGTATATGTGTGTGAGCATGTGTGTGTGTCTGGGTGTGTGTGTGAACGTGTGTGTGTCTGTGTCTGTGTGTGTGTGAGCCTGTGTATGTGCTAGTGTGTGTATGTGAGTGTGTCTGTGTATGTGTGAGCATGTATGTGTGTGTATGTGTGTGTGTGTTAATGTTCTGCATTGGACCATCCTACTTTACTTGTAGGATTTCTATCCTCACTTTACTCTAGAACTGCCCCTCCTCTTCATTCTCCAAAGTGTCCCCACCATGAAGCTGGAAAGACACTTTATTAAAGGTTTCTGGGACATGAAGGGAAACTGAACCGAATCCTAGACAGTTCTGTCCTCAGCTGGTTCTCTAAGAACCTTCTCCCTTCATAATCTTATAGTTTAGCAGTCCTTACAAATTCAAATTCAGGGCTTGGGCCTCAGCTCTGTGGTAGAATGCTTTTGTTCCGTGTTCAAACCTCAGTCCTACAGAGAAATGAATAACAACCCCCTTCTAAACAATCAAACCCTACAATGTCTCGAGTCACTGACTTCCTGTCCCAGGAAACTTACATCATGGTATAACCTAACTTTTCTTGCACAGAAGAGTCAGATAACTTTGATATCTGTAGATATCCATAGATACCTTTGCTGCCTGTAACATCTGTCTGTGTGGTTGCGGTTTACCTGGATGAGTTCAAACAGGATGGTGAAGGAATTCCAGTCTCATTGCTGCTGCCAAGATAAAATACCTTGTCAAAAACCAAAAACCAAAAAAAAAAAAAAAAAAAAAAGAAAAAGAAAAAAAAAACAACAAAAACAAACAAAACAAAACCAAAACCCCAAAAACAAAAAACAACGTAGGGAGAAAGGGCTACTTAGCTCACAATTCCAGGTTCCAGTCGTCACAGCAGGGAAGCCAAGGCGGCAGAACTTAGAATGGCCGCATCACATCCACAGTCAGGAACAGAGAGAAGTGAGTGTGGCCATTCAGGTGCTTGCTTGTGCTCAGTGTTATCTCTCCACACTTATGCAGAGTCCCTGCCTAGGGAGGGGTGCCGCTCATGGTGGGATGGGCACTCCACATCAGTTATCTCAAGACAACTCCCACAGGTCAACCCAACAGAGACAGGCCCTCCTTGTGGCTTTCTTCACACATGATTCTGCGATCTGTCAGCTTGGCCATCAAAGCTGACATCCATGCATTCTGAACCTTTCTCTTTAACTAAAGTTCATTTTCAGCCAAACTGGGCACCAGGTACCGTAATGCAAACATTGGACATACAGCCCATATTGACTCTATCAGAGTTTCAACATGATAAATGGCTCACACGGTCTTTAATTCTCTACTGAGTGTAATACGATGCTAGAATTTTCAAGTACTTAAAAAAAAAAGGAGCTGGAGAGATGGCTCAGTGATTAAGAGCACTGATTGCTCTTCCAGAGTTACTGAGTTCAATTCCCAGCAACCACATGGTGGCTCACAACCATCTGTAATGGGATCTGACATCTTCTTCTGGTGTGTCAGAAGACAGCTCCAGTGTACTCTTATAAATAAAATAAATAAATAATTCTTTTTAAAAAAATTTTTCTTTCTTTCTTTCTTTCTTTCTTTCTTTCTTTCTTTCTTTCTTTCTTTCTTTCTTTCTTTCTTTGTTTATTTGTTTGTTTGTTTGTTTTTTGAGACAGGGTTTCTCTGTGTAGCCCTGGCTGTCCTGGAACTCACTCTGTAGATCAGGCTGGCCTCGAACACAGAAATCCTCCTGCCTCTGCCTCCCAAGTGCTGGGATTACAGGCATGTGCCACCATGCCTGGCCTAAATAATTCTTAAAAAAAAACAAAAAACAAAAAACAAAAAAAAAACAAACCAGGGCATTTTGGGTCAGATGTTTTCTTAATTCTGTGACCCAGTGGTTACAACAGTTGCTTCTCACTGAAGAGGGGATACAGCATTAGCACAAAAATGATTTCTAAGCCAGGCAATGGTGGTGCACGCTTTTAATCCTAGCGTTTGGGAGGCAGAGGCAGGCAGATTTCTGAGTTCGAGGCCAGCCTGGTCTACAGAGTGAGTTCCAGGACAGCCAGGGCTACACAGAGAAACCCTGTCTCAAAAAACCAAACCAAACCAAACCAAAAAAGATTTCTAACTGATTACACCCAGAGTCTGCATCATGGACATCTTCTCTGGATGGAGGGTTCTCAGTTTACCACTGCCTCCGTTAACTAACCAACAACCTGTTTCCTAACTGACCACTAGCCTGTTTTCTTTTTGACACGAGGCAAGTTAATTTTAGAAATCAGTTCTGAAGTTTCTCAGTAAACTTGAAGGTGGACCAGATCTTTCCTTGGTAACTTACGGGGTGGGTTGGTGCTGAGAGGAACGTTTTGGATGTTTGTTTAGTAAAGCCCGTCTCTCGTGTCCTGACTGACCGCCGTGGGCGCTGTCTCAGCGCCTCATGTGGAACAGCCAGGTCGGCTGCCCTCACCCACGCGCTCCTACATCCCCTCCGCTAACCAGAGTCCCGGCTAACCGGCACAGTGGGACTGACCTTGTTAAAGCCGCTTGTTGGCTATCTGTGCCTTTACCGTATTCACAAATAATGTAAGAAGGATCTGCAGAAACGACGGGCACCACTCTCAGTTGGAACACATGTCGGGTTGCGAGCAAGTCTGCTTTAGAACTTTCCAGAATGCTTTGATCTTGTTCAGGTAGAGTTGCCTGGCTGTACGGTATTGACATCGTTGTCAGAGTGTGACTTTAGCATCAAACCGGGTTCATAACCCGACCACCTCGCTGTATGACTCGGGAGAAGTTATCTAATCTCTTAGATTATTTTTAAACGTTTAGAAACGCTCTTTTTGTTTCTCTCTGTGGTATGACTTTTCGTGGGGGGATATGAACAATGTTTGCTCCTCACAGAAGGGGCAACCAAAGACCAAAGAAATGATTTCGGGTTCAGCTTGCTGAAGCAAAGAGTTACTGGGGTTACTTAAGCATGGGTGGGGGGCTTATTTACAGGACAGAGGCAGCAGCATTGCCAAAGAGCCCACCCTAGCACGGGCAGTGGCTCCCACAAACTGGACCACTACAGTTTCCTGTACAACATATGGGCTGATGCACCGCCGAGGAGCCTCCTCCTCGGCAGTTACTTACCATTTATATCCACGGCGGCAAGGAGTCTCAAGATCCAGCCAACATTCCTCGCCTAGGATGAAAACAATGAGTTCAAGAGAAAAAAAAAAGATAATTTGCAAAAAAATCCCGCAAGAATTAACTATAGATTATCTGTTGACTGTGTTATGTTATGGTCAGTTTTCCTCTTCCTAGGAAAATTCACCATCCTAATATCTGCACTTTTCCCCGGGGTTTCTATGTTGCTGAGTTAAATAGATAGTTAAAGCAGGCAGTCCAGTGTTTGATCCATGGTGGGCAGCTGATGTCTGATTAATATTGTTATCCTGTTTCCATCTTTGCTCCTGTTCATTAGCATGTTTTTTGTTTTTGTTTTTGTTTTTTTGTTTTTTTGGATTTGGTTTTTCGAGACAGGGTTTCTCTGTGTAGCCCTGGCTGTCCTGGAACTCACTCTGTAGACCAGGCTGGCCTCGAACTCAGAGATCCGCCTGCCTCTGCCTCCCAGAGTGCTGGGATTACAGGCGTGCGCCACCCCTGCCCGGCTGGCATGTCTTTCAGGAAAGTTGAGAAAGTCCTGGCAAGTTGAAAAAGTTTAAAAAATGCTTTCTCTTTGAGATTTAATTTAATTTAATTTAATTTTTATTTTATTTTATTTTTTCCAAGACAGGGTTTCTCTGTGTAGCTCTGAAATCTGCCTGCCTCTTTATGTCTCTAAGTGTTTGGCCTGCATGTATGCCTGTGTACCACATGTATGCAGTACCCACAGAGGTCAGAAGAGGGCACTAGATCCCAAGGAACTGGAGTTAGAGATTGTGAGCCACAGTGCTGGTGCTGGGAATTGAACCTGGGTCCTCTGGAAGAACATCCAGTGCTGAACCACCTCTCCAGGTCCCAAGTTTCCCCCCTCATTTGAACAAATTATTTCTCTTTTTAGTATGTATTTGGAACTGCCAATTTGAGAGATTGTTGTTAGTAGGTGTAGGCATATGGGATTTACCAGAAAGCCTGTCTCTGCTGCAAAGAATGAAAAAAAAATTCTAAAGACCAGAAAACTTCCTATAAATGGTGGTCAGTTTTTGGCAAACTTTAAACAAAATATATAATGACTCAATTTCTGGTCATTGTGGGAGCTGCTTAAAAACTCTTATATTGGAGAGAGATTGAAAAGCGTGTGGCTCACTTTGATTCTGCTACGAAATACTGATTTCCTGTTTGCAATGGTCTTGCCAAGGCGATGGCTATGAGGTAATTAACACTGGGACTCTATTAACTTTTGAAGAATAGGAAAAAGCTGACTTGTAGCAAAAGCTCTTTGAGTGACATCTTAGAAAACCCAGATGAAAGATTTGTCAGTGGAAATGAATACTTTTCAAAATTGTCAGTGGAAATGAATACTTTTCAAAATTGATTATCTGGCATTTTAGATGAGATCACCAGGTCAAGCTGGGAAGTAATGGAATTAAAAAGCACAGGTGACCTGGTGACAGGGATGGAAATCTGTGACAAGGTTGCTATAAGGAGAACATGGCAGTGTGGTAGCACGAACCTTTAAGCCCAGCACTGGGGAGGCAGAGGTAGGTAGATCTCTGTGGACTCCAAGCTAGCCTGGTCTACAGAGTGAGTTCTAGGATAGCCAGGACTACATAGTGAGACCCTGTTTTAAGCAAGCAAGCAAGCAACCAACCAAGCATAAACAAGTCTTTAAAAGTAACCCACACGGCTTATACATGCCTACTACCAATAGAACAAGTACTATTTCTATAGAGAGCAAGCAGTGTGACTGCATGTAGTAGATGTTTCATCTGTGGAATTTACTCCCAAGAGAACATCTATAGAACCATTACCTCACTTGTTCCATATTCTGGGTAAGCAGACTGGGATGCTACCCAAGTTACCGCTGCCACCGAGCGATGGAGCCAGGCTTCTGTTTTAGAGTGTGGTTTTCCCACCATTCCATGCCATCCCTTTGTTATCTACACGGACAGCATGAGCAGGCACGTGTGCGATGCCAGAGAATTACGCATCTTGTCAGGAGACTAAGAAGAGTGTGTGGGTGGGTTTTTTTTTCATTTCACAAATGTTAGTCAAAATAAGTGTCCATAAACACATCTGCTTATTTCTCTCGTAATTGGATAAACCATCAGTTTTTAGCGAGTGGGAAGGCACGCTTCTTGACGCGACGGACTTTCTGATTCTATTTATTTTTGACCTCCGTGAACTGGGTAGCAGATGTGTCCCAGGCCCCATGATGATAGCTTCAGGCATGGGCGGAGAGAGATAAACAATGAATAGAAATTAGTTTCTGCATTCAAAGAAGCTTATGTTTCGTGGAGGGATAAGCGTCTTTGTAAATAATTCAAGCACTATGGAATACGGATGCTGAGGCAGGTGCCATTTTTAAATGTCATACCTGCAGGACCCCACTCGGATACACTCTGTGTTCTCTAGGGAGAGTTAAAAAGACATCCACAGGATGGGCTCAGTCGAGCACACCTTTAACCCAGCACCCAGGAGGCAGAGACAGAAGAGGCGTTCTGAATTTGAGGCCAGTCTGGCCTACGTAGCAGTTCCAGGCAGCTCAGGCAGTGTAAGAGAGTGGCTAAGTGCATCAGTTTCTATGTTAGAAAGCTGTTTCCCATTTTTTTTTCACAATATACACACTTATCACCTCTAATCCAGAAGTCCAAAATTAAAAAAAAAAAAAGGTGCCAATGTGATGATAATACAGGGAGAAAACTCTATTCCAGAAACTTCACATACACTTTTTTTTCCTGTTTGTTTTTTGAACGAGGGTCTTACTAGACAGTCCTCCCTGGCTTCAAACTGTCCATTCTCCAGTCTCAAACTCTTCTATGCCAGGATTATAGGCGTGGTTCGCCATACCTGGATTCAGGACAATTAAAAACACTGCCCGTTGCTGCCTTCCAGCCGCGTGCTTAAGGTGGAAATGAACCTCGACTCCCATCCTAAGATTTCTCACTGTAACAGTCAAATGAGTCTGAACTACGGCGCTGAGGGACCCAAATTCAAAACACATGCACTCACAACCATTTTGGGTAAGGAATACTGAAACTATCATTACATACCAAGTGCCAGCGATGTTTAAAATTACCAGAGTTTTTTTTTTTTTTCCAAAGACATAATGTTGTCTCCCTCGCCAGGAGCTGGCGTCTATGATTGATGTTGGCGATATGCCAGGTTGATATTGTGCCAGGTGATGCTCTGTTGCAAGCAGGGACTAAAGACATGGTAATTAAAGGTGCCGCTGCAGCTATATTCGCAAGTAGAATACACCACTCCACATTGCGACTAGCAGAGCAAAAGAATATAGAAAGCGCATCTATCCAGCTGTCTGCTTCCTTACGGACTCTTTTCGATTGCCAAAGCTTACGTGGGCATTGACACTCTAGAACATAAATGTGGACTTTCGCTAGGATACACCTGTGGCTTTATGCCACCCCACGCTTTTTTTTTCTTTCTTTTTCTCTTTCTTTCTTTCTTTCTTTCTTTCTTTCTTTCTTTCTTTCTTTCTTTCTTTCTTTCTTTCTTTCTTTCTTTCTTTCTTTCTTTCTTTCTTTCTTTCTTTCTTTCTTCCTTCCTTCCTTCCTTCCTTCCTTCTTCCTTCCTTCCTTTTAGACAGGGTTTCTCTGGGTAGCCCTGGCTGTCCTAGAACTCACTCTGTAGACCAGGCTGGCCTTGAACTCAGAAATCCGCTTGCCTCTGCCTCCCTAGTGCTGGGATTAAAGGCCTGCGCCACTGCTGCTCGGCTCCATACTTCTTTTCTATTGGCGTAGGTGCCAAGGGGTTGCCCTCCAGGGAAGCCCAGGTTATCAGCTTGGCACATTGTCATGTGCACTGACCTTGGCTCCTGCCACAGCAATGTCCCATTTACATTCGCTCTCAGGTCACGACGCCCCTCAAAAATGCTTTTCATATTTCACTTTTAAAATTTTTTTTTAGTGTTTGAGAAGTCTTTTATTTTAACAGACAGTGTCTCTCTGTAGCCCTACTTGTCCTGGAACCTGTTATGTAGGCCAGGCTGACCTCAAACTCATGGAGATTTGTGGTTTTTGCTGTGAGGGTTTTTGAGTGCTAAGACTGAAGGCTTGTTTATTTGGGAATTTCTTATAGCATGCTTTGATCAAACCCATACTCTACTCCTTTCCCTCTGATTCTTCCATTAGTGCCTCAACAATTTTCTCTCCTATTTTTTTAATCAATCATTTTATTCATTTACATTTCAAATGATATCCTCCTTCCATTTACCTTCCACAAACCCCCATCCAATCCTTCCTCTCCCCCTCCTCCCTTTTGCCCCTATGAGGTGCTCCTCCGCCCACTCACACACTCCCCACTCACTGTTCTAGCATCCCCCTATGTTGGGGCATCAAGCCTCCACAGGACCAAGGTCCTCCCCTCCCATTAATGTCAGACAGGGCCATCCTCTGCTACATATGTATCTGGAGCCATGGGTCCCTCCATGTACACTCTTTGGTGGGTACTTTAGTCCCTGGGAGCTCTGGGCGGTCCAGTCAGTTGACATTGTTCTTCCTATGGGGTTGCAGTCCCCTTCAGCTCCCTCAGTCCTTCCCCAGGCTCTTCCATTGGGGTCCCCAGGCTCAGTGCGATGGTTGGCTGTATCTTCATCTGTATTGGTCAGGTGCTGGTAGAACCTCTCAGGGAACAGGCATGCCAGGCTCCTGTCAGCGAGCACTTCTTAGCATCCTTAATAGTGTGGGGTTTGGTGTCTGCAGATGGGATGGATCCCTAGGTGGGGCGGTCTCTGGATGGCCTTTCCTTCAGTCTTCTCTCCTGATTTTATATTCATTCCTTGTCTCTGTTTCTCTGCGCTGTCTCTCTCTGTTTCTATCTCTCACACAAGGAGTCCACACACTGCAGTCTCTTGTGTGCATGGCATAGGACCATCTCCTGGCGCATAGACAGTCTGTCTGAGGCCACTGTCCTGAAGAGAATGGACTCCCCTCTCCTAGCAGCCACGAGCAGTCTGCAGTGACACAGGAAGGGGCAGGCTTTCATGAGCCTCGTCCCATCCATGCTGGGATTGAGAGTTCTGGGTACCACAGCCAGAAAATACCATCCTGCAGTCTATGTGTATCACCCATGTCTCTGACAGTCCTTTTACTCCTTCATTGAAGATGATTGTTGAGCAGTGTGTGTGTGTGTGTGTGTGTGTGTCTGTGTATGCTCATGCATGGGGAGGAATGGATGGAGGGGGGAGGGAAGGAGTATTCCAATTTAAACACATGTATGCAAAGAGTTAAACCTAGCAGCACAGGTGAGAAAGCTGACTTGGGCACCATTTAACTGCCTGAAGTTATAGTATCTGGTTTGGACTCACTTGCATAAGAATAGTGACTTAAGCCGGGTGGTGGCTGCACACGCCTGTAATCCCAGCACTCTGGGAGGCAGAGGCAGGTGAATTTCTGAGTTTGAGGTCAGCCTGGTCTACAGAGTGAGTTCCAGGACAGCCAGGGCTATACAGAGAAACCCTGTCTTGAAAAAACCAACCCCCCCCCAAAAAAGAATAGTGACTTAAAGGTATTTTATGTATATGAGAGTTTTGTCTACACATATGTCTGTGCACCGTGTGTGTGTTTGGTGCCTGCAAAGATAAGAAGAGGATGTCAAATTCTCTGGAACTGGAGTTACAGACTGTTGTGAGCCACCATGTGGGTGTTGGGATTCGAACCTGTATCCCCTGGAAGAGTGGTATATACTCCAAAAAAATGAGTCATCTCTCCAGGTCCAATAGCACAAAATTCTTAAGAAATGAATAAATAATTTTATTTGTTCAGGATATTTAAGTAAAGAATATATAATATATTTATAAACCTTTTATAATGAGGAGAGGTTTATACCCAAAGGGTTTTCTGTTTAACTTTCAGTTTGTCTGAAAACATAACAATTACAGGTATATTCTCTAGACATTTGTGTTTGTGCAGCATTGGGGGATTCTAATGAGGTAATAGAATCTTTACTTACCAGCTGAGATAACCACAGAGAACTAGAGGGGTGGATACTAGTTTGGTCTCATGTCATGTGAAATGCTCTTTCCCAGCATCCTACACTGCAGCCTCTGCCCCAGAGCATTGTGGGAGAGAGAATTGAGAGAGAATCTCTGATCCCAGGCAATATGTTTTATCACAGTGGGAACATTCTTACATTTTTGCTGGTATCTGTTTCTCTATAGCTCTCACCGTACAGTTTAAACTTAACCCCTTTTGGGAGAAGCACAGAGATAATCTCTGTGTTTCTACCAATCGAGTAGGGGTCAAAAACAAAAAATGAGGCTGGTGTGGACACCAGGTGGGGTCTTGGGCAGTTGGAAGGGCTCTGGAGGTGGACCTGGGTCTTGTCCTGGGCTGACTTCAAGGCAGAGAACTCACAGGGCCAGGGTTGTTCTTGCTTTAGTACACAGCCCTGGCGGGCCACAACACCACATCCTGGTGGGGTCCCGCTCAGCGTGTTCTCGCCACAGATCTGTCCTCTCCCAGCTAACTCCCACAGCACCCCCGCTCAGTTCTCTCTCCACCATAAGGCTGCTAGAAGAATACTGACTTCCAGGCAGCTAGGGTGAGGGTCTTAAGCCCCCACCCACAGTGACACACCTACTTCAACAAGGCCACACCTACTCCAACAATGCCACACCCATTCCAACAAGGCCGCACCTACTCCAACAAGGCCACACCTATTCCAACAGGGCCACTCCTTGGGCCAAGCTTATACAAACTGTCACCTGGATAAGTGTCTCGTGCATCTGCTTTGTGCCAGCACTGGGTTACGTTCTAAACGTTGCCGTGTCATCAGTTTTCATAATGTAAATATCATCCTGTTATAGGCAATATTAAAAAAGACCGACCCACCAACTCTCCACCGCTTCTAACCACGCTCCCGCGCTCCTGCCACTGCCACTGCCATAACTCCCTTGAGCTGCTGGTCTCTTGGTCGGCAAACTCTCCAGCCCTACGGGCCAAAGGGCTTCCACTGGGCCATCTCACTTGGCCATCCTGCTGTTAACTATCTTTCTGGCAGGGGACCCCGAGTTCTCTCACTACCATGCAATGCCCCACACACCCACAGTCTGCCAGATCATCATCCAATTACCCAGTAGAAGCAAGACTCTTAAAGCTTGATTAGCTAATTAGATTTATGTATATTATAGACACAATTACAAGATACCAATATAATAAAAGCCTTATCCCAATGTTTCTAACCTTTTGAAAACACCAGAAAAATGTCAGAAGCCATCTTAGTTCTCTCTTCTCCCCCAGCACACGCCCATGCGCCTTCTCACAACTCCTAGCTTCATCCTCTATTTCCCGTCAATCACAGACCCTCTCTGTACTGATGAACAGAGAAAATTCCTGCAACATCCTAAAGATGACGAGACTGAAACCTAGAAACTAGGTCACCTGCTGGCTTAGGGTTTCCATCGCTGTGAAGAGATGCCATGACCAAGGCAACTCTTAAAAAGGACGACATTTAATTGGGACTGGCTTACAGGTTTAGAGGTTCAGTCCTTTATCATCACGGAGGGAAGCGTGGCAGTGTCTGGGCAGGCATGGCACTGGAGTAGCTGAGAGTTCTACATCCTGTTCTGAAGGCACACAGAAGACTGCCTTCCAGGCAGCTAGAAGGGCGGGCTCAAACCCCACCCACAGTGACACACCTACTCCAACAAGGCCACACCTACTCCAACAAGGCCACACCTACCCCAAACAAGGCCATACCTACCCCAACAAGGCCACACCCACTCCAACAAGGCCACACCCACTCCAGCAAGACCACACCTACTCCAACTAGGCCACACCCACTCCAACTGGGCCACACCTACTCCAATTAGGCCACACCTCCTAATAGTGCCACTCCCTCGCCCCAGTTATCCAAGCCCCCACACCTGCCTAATGATAAGTGTTGGTGCTAGGCCTGCTGTGGCCACATTACCTGGCCTCCTGGGTGGGGCTTAGCTGACGCCTGCATGCCCCCTCTTATCCCCTTCCTCAGTCCATATATCTGCACTGTCTCTTCAGAATGAACTCAGTTTGTTGAGAGAAGAGTTCCAGGCCAGCCGAGCGAATGTTTTGGTCCATTGTAACTTTTCTCTGCTTTCTAATACTTCTTTATTACCAAGAAAAATTTTTGAGATGGGGTCTTACACACAGGCTAGCCTTGAACTTGCCCTGTAGCCAAGGATGACCTTGAACTTCTGATTCTCCCGTCTTTACCTCCTGAGTTCTGAGATTACAGGCGTGTGGCACTACATCTGCCTTTTGTGGCGCTGAGGCTTGAACCCAGGGCCTTGGGCTTGATAAGCGCTCTACCAACTGAGCTCCAGCGCCAGCCCCAGGGGTTCCTTTCTAAGGCACTGCCCTGCTCCAGTCTATGGTTGTCTATATTTTAAGCTAAAATAATCTTCATTGATTCGTACCGGGAACTCCCCACCCCAATCCCACCCCGCTGCCCTTTTAAAATAAGGTTAAGAGAATCATAGAATAGTTTTCTGTAAAGTGTTCCAAGATAGACAGTTACAGACATATTAAGCAGTGGTTTTGCCAAAGTAATGAGTCTCCTGGTCCGCTGGAGAGATGGCACAGCAGTTAGGAGTGCCCACTGCTCCTCCAGAGGACTGGCATTGGGATCCCAGCACCTTATCAAGTAGCTCACAAATGCATGTAACTCTAGCTCCCCAGTCATCCGACACCCCCTTCTGGGCAACCGTCACATTTCCCAAGAAACTTCAGAAATGATTTCAAACATTAACTTGCCTCGTGTCAAAAAGGAAGCAGGCTGGTGGTGGGTTCACAAAGGCAGTGGTAAACTGAGGACCCTCAAAAAAAAAAAAAGTCTTTTTATGGTCAGTGTAAGCTTAGCTCAAGTACAGGTTGAACATTGCTATTAAAAAATTCCAGATCTGAAGTACTCCAAAACACAGCTCTGTCCACAAACAGAGTTAGACATATTCCACCAGATTACCTCAACATCATATGTATAGGATGCAAAGGCAATATAAGTGCATTTTGTGTTTAGACTGACATCTACCTCCAAGCTAACTCCATACATACATACACATTATCTGTCTGTCTGTCTGTCTATCTATCTATCTATCTATCTACTTACCTACCTACCTATCTACCTACCTACCTATTTATTATCTATCATGTATCTACTTACCTACCTGTATACTAGTGTATAAATAGTTTAAAATATTAGCAAACCCCAAATACATTCGGTCTTGAAGGTTTTGGATAAAGGCATGTGGTCCTCTAGAAGTGAGTCCATAGAAACCATTCTGAGGAGAGAAAGTGCTTCACCAAAAATAATAGGTCAAAAGGATAATGACTGCAGAGGTTTCAAGTACACTCCCAGTATAATACTAAAAATATATAAATGCCGCACTAGGAATTAAATTATAATATTAGATACATTTTTAATTTTGAACTTCTGACCTATAAATTTAAGTGATTTCTTAAAAAACATCTTCCAGAATATTTGAGTGTGTTCAGGGAGAATTTATACTTGGGAGTGGTTTTTTTTTTTTCCCTTTAAAAAAATCTTATTGAAGAGAATGTCTCTGAGAACTGTAAATAGCACCACGGAGAGGTGGAAGAACGGCGGAGTGGCTTGGTTTTGGAATCTCTGCGCTCCTTTGTTCTGCGAGTGATGGTGATTTTTCTCTACATTTAACAGAACACACAAGCCACACCCCATTGTCTTAAAGGACGCATGTGTTTAAATAGACGTGTTTTTATGACTAAGATGAGAAACATCACATAAAAAGAAAGTAAAATGCTCCGTGTTCGTCGTGTGATGGTGTCAGGAAATTGTGGGGGTTTTTCCTTCCCCCTCAGTTCCTTCCTGTTATTTTGTTCCCCCTCCCCCCCCCCCCCCCCCCCCGCCCCTGTGGTGGAGGAAAACCCTGCTCAGTGAGTTCGAGGCCTGTGGCGCCCGCCGCCTTCCTGGGTAATGAGTTGAAGGAACTACTTATTAGATTCTACTTTTAAGTAGGTTTGAGAAGAATGTTACTTTTCCAGGGAATTGGCTGTCAGTACTCTGTTAGTCAGCTTTCCAGCGCTATAACAAAACACTTGAGATAATTACTACATAAAGAAAAAACGTTTATCCTGGCTCACCGCCCTGGAGGTGCCAGTCCACGGTCTTGTTGTCTCTGCGCTTTGAGCCTGAGGTGAGTCGGGAGTGCAGAGCAAAATGCCTCACCTCCCCACAGGCCGCAGGGCAGCGAAGAGAAAGGAGCAGAGTCTCCCTTCCTTTCAGGGGCATGCCCCAGTGAGCTCAGGAATGCTCATTCAGAGGCCCTGTCTCTAAAGGCTGGCTGCCCCTCACAAGCGAGCGAGCGAGCGCTGAGGGCAAGCCTGCCAGTCCACACCAGGAGACGCGTGGGAACGTTGCTTTTTACCACGCAGTAGGGAGAAGGGGGGAGGAAGAAGCGGGTTTTCTGATGCACGTGCTCACAGTGAGGTGCCTTGGGTAGGATGACCTGTGAGATCTCCCTGACCCGCAGAGGCCGCCCCGCCCTGAGCTCGGAGCTCCGCAGCTGCAGCAGCCGCAGCCCTGGGGATGAGCTCCAGGCCCAGGCTCCCACAGCAGCCTGGCTCCCCGCCGCCGGTTCCCTTTTCCCCAAGCAGCAGGCTTCCGGGGCCTCTTCTCCTTGGTAATTGCAGCACCAGTCCTGCGCTGTCCCTGAGGATAAGCACGTAGGCCCTTTTTATTTTGAGATTTTGCTGTTAGGCGAAAATAGCAAGAGGAAATCAGAAAGCGTCTCAGACCCAATTTCTTTTTGGAAGTCCTTTGGGACGCGGCTTTTATTTCTAGTGCTGGGCTTGCTTTTTCTTTCCGACTTCTTGCTTGTCTTCCATTCAAGGCAAAGTTTCTTCTCAAGAAGGCTCATTCCCGGCATAAGCTGAAGGATTCAAGGCATGTCCTGTGAGCACATGGTCCTTATTTTGCTAGTCAGCTTGTAGGATGGACGGTCCTCAAAATGTCCTCTTCACAATATGAGGGACGCTTTCTTATGTGTATAACATATTTTGAGACTGGGTTTCACTTTGTAGCCCAAGCTAGCCCAGTGCCTGCTATGTAGTCCATGCTGGCCTCAAACTTGTGATCCTGTGCCTCACCTCCAGACTCACTCAGTATACAATTTAGGAGCGTGATCGTGACTATCCCAGATAGTTCCAAGGTGTGACTTACTCAAATGGGAATTCACTGATATTATTTGGTAGGGAGGGTCGTTTGTTGAGTGGAGACTAATGATGGGCTGGCCCTGCTGATGGTAGCCTCAGGCGAAGGCCGCACTAGCTTGTTTTCTCTGAGTTGACTTCAGATGACATCTTTTGCGTTTGGAAAACAATGTCCCAGACATGAAATAAACCATGAGTCACATAATAAATATAATACCAGGCTTGTGCTGTGGCTACTTTTAGAGTATTATATTTTAGTACTCACTTAATTATCTGTTTGCTATAAAAGTTGGCAGTCCCGGCTTTCCTCCCCAATGTAAACAAAATAACATTGTTTAATTCCTCCGCTATTTATTGTTATAATAGTAGAAACACAGGCGCGCACACAGTGTTAACTTTTAGAATGAGATTTTTTTTGTGTGTGTCTATTTTCTCTTGTAATCTGAAAGAAACAAAATAAAAATGTTTGTTTGGGAAATATTGTTGTATGAGGAAGGAAAGTATTGTGAAGAATTTCAGAGAAAAGTCTTTTTGTCAGCCCTGACCAGCCCCTCACCCCACCCAGGGTTGGAGTTCAGCTGTGACAGCTTAGCCCCTTGGCCTCCTCAGCCTGCTCAGCGTCGGCTGAACTCAGGGTTGGTGGCAACCATTTGCTGTGTTCAGTACATTCCCTTCTGGGCAGCAGCCCTTTCTGGAGCCAAAATGATAATCAGAGGTTTGCCAGAGGAGCATGATGGAGCATGACGTCTGAGGCGAAGGGTGTGGGTGTTCTGAATGGCGTGTGTCACACATCCTCGGGCTGTCTTTCCCACACCAGAGCCTCCTCCTCTTGGCCCGCCAGGCTGCCTCTCTTGCTGGCTCAGTGAGACGCAGGGTGAATAGCATCCTTTGTTAAAGAAGACACAGAGCCCTCTAAGGCTTGGCAGAAGAGAGTTCTGGAAGGTAAGACTGTGCATTGAGAGCACTTGTCCTGGAGTTTTCTGCTCCTGCAGTTCATTGTCCTCATCCTCAGAACACTCTAGAACATTGTGCAAAACATCAGACCTTCCTGTGGTCCTTCACATCACTGAGAGAGGCTGGGATGGCCAAGGAAAGCTCCGGGATGAATACATACAGTGTAAAAGCACCAGGCGGGTGAAGGATAGAGTTCTGTACCTGAGCTCCTTGAAGACGGCCAGGAGAGCTGATGCAAATCTGGAGGACACTCTGGCTTCAGTTTATAAAGCAGCACTTTTTCCCCCTCAAGATGCTTTCTCTGTGTAGCCCTGGCTATCCTGGAACTCACTTTGTCAGTCGGGCTGGCCTCGAACTCAGAGATCTATGTGGCTCTGCTTCCCGAGTATTAGGATTAAATGTATGCATATGAATGTGTGTACATGTATATGTACATGTGTGTATGCACATGTGTGAATGTGTATATGTGTACATATGTATGTACATATGCATGTACATGGGTATGTGTACATATGTGAATGTATATGTACACATGTGCACATGTATGTATGTATGTACACACATGTAAGTACACGTGTTTATGTGTGTACATGTGTGTATGTGTGTATATGTGTATGTACATGCATATATATGTCTATGCATGCGTATGTGTGTACCTGTGTATGTATCTGTATATGTACATGTACATGTGTGTGTATGTGCTCATGTGTATGCAGGTATAGATGGAGGTCAGAAGGCAGTTTTGTGCTGCTCTTCCTCAGACCCTATCCACCTTATTTTTGAAACAGGGACTCTCACTGGCCTCCTGTTCCATGGTTTTAAAATTTCACTTTCCTCCTCTTTAAAGATTACCAAATACAAAACTTTTTTATGCTCCTGCCCCCTTGTTTTTTGAAGGCAAACACGCTACTGGACTTTAGAAGAACTTTTCCTGTTCTAACAGTAACAGTGTGAGCAAGTTCAGGAGCGCTGAGGGTGTGGGGAGATGACGAAAACCTTTGTTGTTGTTGTTGTTGTTTTTAAAGCAGAGTTTCAGTTTTGTTAAAAGAGATTTTAATATAGATTTTAAACAGAAAGTTTAAGGGGAGGATAGATGCTCAAGACGCCAAGAGTGGGCCTGTCAAAGGAGACTGAAAGTTTGTAAAAGCTGAGCTCGAACACTTGGGGAGGGAGAGAGAGATGGAGGGGGCACGCTCAGGGAAAGAATAGGACACTCAAGTGCAGACTGGGCTTCTCAAGGGAGAGTCACAATTAAGTACCTTAGGATCAGTTTTATCTTCTATTTTGGTAACTCTCAAGTTATATCTCCAAGGGTTGCTAAGAAACAATTTTCTCCTCTCTGTCTTTTATTTTTAGATAGGGTTTCACTGTGTAGCCCCGGATGGCCTGGAACTTTCTTTGGCAAAACCGTTGTGGAAAGAATTGTAAGCCATTGTCTTGTTCCTGATGAAAAGAGATTCAGGTGGAAAATGTACTCAATCTCTGCAGTTCAGGTCCTAGGACAAACATCGTATGGTAACTAAATAAGCATTGACTTGGTACCACGTGGGCATGAAAAACACACAGCACCTGTAACGCAGAGATGGAAGCAGATCAGATTCTTGCAGAAGCTGCAGAAAGCCTTTGACATTTCTACAGGAAGGGCAGATGAAGTGATCTCCAGCTTGTCTCATCACTAAAGGCAAGGAAAGGCTAGAGTTAACAGAAACATCCTTCCATTCATAAATTTTTAAATTAGAGACACGTGTTTATGACGGTTAGCTGGTTGACCAGTACTCCCAGAGAACTTTGCTGAAGAGTCTGGAAGGGCATTCTGTGGTCCTGAGGATCATGGAAACAGATGTACCAAGGGAGGTCCTGAAGAAGTCTGTCCAGACAGAGGCCTTGCTAATGATCATGAAGCCAAACTTTGCTGTTATCTGGAGCTTTGGAAGATTTTTGAGAGCTGAGATTCAAAGAGTGCAATGAGAAAGGGGGTGCTTTGAAGATTAAAGACAGCTTTTGGGTGAGGGGAATCCCCGTACACCTCCATACCTGGCTACCATATTAGTTTTACATGAAATATAAGCAGAAGAAAAAAAAGTATCAATCAAGCCAGGCCTTCGGCGGGGGTGAGATATAGTGTTATATAATACCAGTTATTCAGAAGGCCGAGTCAAGCGGATCTCAAGTTCAAGGTCAGCCAGAACGACTTAGAGAGACTCATGCCTGAAATATAAAAAGTATCGACCCGGGCGAAGGCTGCACAGGTAGCCTTCAGGTTGGCAGCCCAGCCACGTTCTGGGTTCGCTGTCTCCCCAGGCTTGCCAGCTTGAGGCAGCTCCAGCAGCAGGGCTCTGGGAGGTGCAGCACCTCCATGGGTAGGCTCAGGCCCGATGGGACTTGAGAATGTAGCCGTCGATCTTCATCCATCCGGGTGAGCCCCTTCCATTTCCGCCTCTCCAGCCCACCTTCTCAAGCCTTCACTCAGAACTATGCTCTTTCAAGATTCTTCTGAGTTTTTCAAGTCTGGCAGAAATGTCCTAAGAACCTGGCTTCACCACACCCCCGGAAATACTTCTTTGGAAAACTGCCTACTTCAACGGGAATATTTTCCTAGGATTCCGTTTTCCCCAAGAGGAACTATATTGTTGTCGTTATTGTTAGTAACATGGTTCTTTGCCTCTCTAAGCGGCCTGGAAAGACGCGAACACAGTTTGGGCTGAAGGTTGAGGTCACCATCTACCAGTTTCTCCGCCCCGAGGTCTGCTTCGTGCTGTAGTGGACAGGCCTTGCCTTTCCCAGGCTGCTCAAATCAAGTGGGCACTTGCTGTTTGCCCGTGCGGCCCCTGCGGCCCTCCTAGGCTTAGGAGAAGTGGGGACACTCCCGCCTTGTTTCTGGTTTCTGTCCACTGAGCTGGCTCCGGGGCTCCGGGGCTCAGACCGCCTTGCTCGCTCCGGCTAAAGCCGGGATTGGGTGCCGAGGCGCCGCCTCCGTCTCTGCGTGCCCGCGCGCTCGCTCCCGCCCTCCTCCCCGCCCCAGCCAGCTCCTGTCTCCGCCGTTTGGGCTCCGCACTGCAGATGCCAGCCGGTCTCCCGGAGCTCAGCAGCTCTCTCTGATCCTCCTGACTCCGGAGCTCCGGCGGCGCGCTCGCGGTTCTCCTGGGAGCCTCGCCGGCTTGGACTCGCCGAGCCCCGCGTACGGAGTCGTTCCGGCGCAGCAGCAGCAGCAGCAACAGCAGCAGCGGCAGCGAGCACCCGGGCGGCAGACGGTGCTCTCGGATGCGGCAGGACAAACTGACCGGCTCCCTGCGTCGCGGCGGGCGATGCCTGAAGCGCCAGGGCGGCGGCGGCGTGGGCACCATCCTGAGCAATGTGCTCAAGAAGCGCAGCTGCATCTCGCGGACCGCGCCCCGGTTGCTCTGCACCTTGGAGCCGGGTGAGGCGCGGGCTGCGGAGGGGCTCTGGGGTGCAAGTGTCTGCGGAGCACCGGTGGCCTGGGAGGGATGGGAGCAGACCCCGGCCTGGGTGCGCTCAGCGGCCACCCAGGCAAGGAGAACCGGCCGCCCTGCAGAAGCCACCCCGCGGCCTATGCGCTTAGCCTCCGTGCATGGTCGGGGAGCGAGGGAGGCTGCCCTCGCCAGCCCAGGCCGCGTCACCTATTGTGCTCTAGGTTACCTGGAAGGCAGACCTCCGGAGAGGTGTGTGGCTTGGCTGAAGCGCAGCCTTGACCCTACCGGTCGGAGGGAAAGGCATCGACCGCGAAGGGCAGACGGTCGGGAGGTCGATCGCGAGAGTGCCTGTGGTGCTGGAGTGGGAGAGGGCACGAGCTCGGTTCCGTAGGTAAGGTCCAGGAGGCCGCCTGGCCTGGTGAGCACAGGCCCTTCCTCCCACGAGCCTGTATTTACTCATCCCTGTTCTCCGGGCTCTGCCTATCTCCGCACCCGCTCCGTCACCTGGCACGGTTGCTCGGGGTTTTAAGACCCTGGCTCTGGCACCGGCGCTTGGGTGCTGAGGGTTCTGGCAAGGGATGGAAAACGCGGCTCTCTTTGCCCGCGGAGCTCGAGCTCCGCACTTACCTTTCCCCGCAGTGGTCCCCCGCTTCTCCCAGGCAGTTTGTGGTCGCTACAGCACCCTTCCCCTCCCCCCATCCTCTGGGACCTGCTCCCACCCAGCCTGCAGATTCTGCCCAGGCACCGGGTCTTAAAGGGTGGAATGCGTTGCTGCCTCTCGGAACCTCGTGGTTTCTTTGTTTTTCTTCCCACCGAAGTGTCTAATTGCGGAGAGACTGTAGTATTTCAGTATTTATTCGCCGTCTTCTTTTACCTTTATCCTACCCCCTCCGCCACCCCCGTTTAAATCTCCTTCCCACGTTAAATAGTGTTTTGTGTTTCTGAGTCCGGAACAGCTGTGATTATCAGATGAAACACAAACCTCCTCTCCTCTCGTTTCACTTAGAAGAAAAAGAGCGTGAAGATGACCCGATTTGAGCCTCCGCGCGAGGGCAGCGAATGATCGATTCCACTTAAAACCTGACTCATTTTTGATTATGAGAAAAACAGTTGTGGTTTTGACTAACTAGCCCCGATTGCGTTTCAGCACAGTAAAGCAATTGGTTTATGCCCAGCAGGTGGCCCCGCAAAGTCAAAAGAGTATATTTGGTCAAACATATTTGGTCCAGTGGTTTTTTTGGGCAGTGGCAAAGTCAACATAGGGCCGAATTTCCTGGTCTTTGTTGTGATAAAGCAAGAAGCATAATTATTAACTCTTGGATTCAGCACCCCAGGCCTGGACAGCACTCTCCACAAAGTCCATTTCATTGGTTGGAGCTGGAGGCTGTCTTGATCCTACTACAGAGATTGGAAGGATTCATTAAAAACCATTTTCCAGAGATGAGAATCAGTGGGTAATTAACATTTTCTTGGAGAAGAAAACCATCTGTACTGGCTAGTTTTGTGTGTCAACTTGACACAGGCTGGAGTTATCACAGAGAAAGGAGCTTCAGTTGAGGAAGTGCCTCCATGAGATCAACTGTGGGGCATTTTCTCAACTAGTGATCAAGGCGGGAGGGCCCCTTGTGGGTGGTGCCATCCCTGGGCTGGTGCTCTTGGGTTCTATAAGAGAGCAGGCTGAGCAAGACAGGGGAAGCAAGCCAGTAAGAAACATCCCTCCATGGCCTCTGCATCAGCTCCTGCTTCCTGACCTGCTTGAGTTCCAGTCCTGACCTCCTTTAGTGATGAACTGCAACATGGAAGTGTAAGCTCAATAAACCCTTTCCTCCCCAACTTGCTTCTTGGTCATGATGTTTGTGCAGGAATAGAAACCCTGCCTAAGACACCATCTATCCAGTCATAGCGCGGCTTTGACTTTAAAGCTTCGAAATGTCAGGGTATTATCGGATGCCCTGGATTCTTGACCCAGGACATCTAGGTGTCACTACAGGTACCCAAGACACTCGTGCAGGCCTTCACGTCATCGTGGAGAGCAAGATCAACAATAGCAGCATCCCCACCCCCCCTCTGCTTATAGTCAAGGGCTTGGGAAACGCAGACATGTTTTTCCCGCTTCTCGGCTCTCTGTGTATGTCTTTTAAAAGGCCACTTTATTATTATTAAGTCTCCAAGACTGTTCCTATACATACTGATCTCTAAGTGTTCTTGTCCATGTCGATATCTAAGTGGTGGAAGTTGAGAGGCTTTAAATATGGGGGCAACGATGTCATCGTTTGATTTTTCTGATTGTTATTGAGAAGGTTTGGCATTCCTTGGTCCGCGATCTTGTAGGGAATAAGCCTTTTCTGAATTGGCTAAGGGGGCTGGGGACAAAGAGGGCTTAAAGGCAGAGTGATTGTTCTGCAAGCCTGAGAGCTGAGGTTGCATCCTGAGAACTTTGTAAAAGCTGTACAGTGCACGTGGGTAGCCCCGGCATTTCAGGTGTGTGCGTGTGGGATTGATCACATCCCCAGAGTTCATTGATTAGCCTAGCAGCATGATTGAGCTCCACAGTGAGAGACCATGTCCCAAAGTGTAAAGTGTAGAGCAACTGAGGAATACACCTTATGTGCATGCTTGCTTGCATATGTGTACACACATATGTGGACACATTTGCATGAGTGCACACACACACACACACACACACACACACACAGCTTAAATCTGGGAAGGATGGATGCGTGTAAGCCCAGTACTTAGCAAATAACAGGAAGTGAAGACCAGGTAGATGTTCACAGAGAATTTCAGGCCATTAGGGGTGAAGTAATGAGACCCTGTCTTTAAAAAAAAAATAAACAATGCTATCAAATGATTTTGAAGCTATATAAAAAAGATATATCATGTTTTCATATTTAATTATAATTTTTATAGAATTTAAACAGGAATAAGAACTGTTATGGAATTTCTCTTCAACAACAACACATAATTCTATTATAGATTGTGACCAAAGGCTAGAGGGAAGTAATAAAGATTTATTTTTTTAATGTACTTTCCCACTTCCGTTACATAGATTTGGGATCTAAGTCAAAGAAAATTAAAGCGGTAGATCACTTAGGATTAGAATTCAGTCCTACCTTTAGGTTATAGTCTAGAATTTAACATACTTTTATCATCAACAAATAGGTGTATTGAGACAGAATTAAAATATTTGGAGGTCATCAAATGGAGTGGTTACAAGAAGCAGAAAGAGGTGTGTGTGTGTGTGTGGGTGCAGCTCAGGGATGGAGGAGCACTTGCTAGCAGGTGCTGGGCTGAAGGTTTGATCCCCTGCATTGCCAAATCAAAGCAAACAGAAAGATGGATATATGGACACAGTCTGTACTGCTGAGACTCCAATTCACCTTGGACACACCAGGCACTAGCTCCGCCTCCTCGATACATTCACGGCCTCATGAAGGTATTTTATAGCTTTTAGTGTTCGGTGAAGTAGCCCTGGGAACAGAACCCAAGGCCTCACACAGACTCAATGGTTGATCTACTGCCGGGCCGCATACACTGCGGGCGGGGCCTCAGCTCCAGCCCTTGACGGTTCTTTAAGCAGTCGCTGCAGGTGTTGCAGAAGAACAAGCTCTGTGGGCAGAGAACTCCCTTTGTGCTTTGTGATTGTTAATTACCTAGGTGGTGATATTTGCAGCCAGTCACTGGAACAGTCCTCTGAGGCGGAGCTCGCTATCCTTACCCCAGAGATGCAGGAACTGAGGGCCAGTCAGGCTAAGCCATTTAGGACCCAAAGTTAATGCAGGCCCGTGTCTCTAGCCTGTGTGACAATCTTTGTTTTGTTTTTGATTTATTCTGGGCATCTGTGGAGGTCTCCGTCCAATGTTTGTAACTCTGTTTTATTGTCTTAGGTCACTTTTCTATTTTAATGTTCGGTGTGTTTTAATGTTAATAAAATCTTTCTAAATTTAGTAAAAAAAACACTTAATTTTTTTTTTACCATAATTCAGTAGAACCTCGTGTTGAATTTATGAACTTTGTTATAATTTCCATAAATAACAACAACCTAATTTTCTTCTAGGAGTTGATACAAAATTGAAGTTCACACTTGAGCCATCTTTGGGTCAAAATGGTTTTCAGCAGGTAACTTTGTTTTTGACTTTTTAAGTCTTTTTTTTTTTTTGATTTGAGGGTATCAGTGCACATTGTCATCTATTCTTAAAATGAAAATATTCGCATGTATTTTGATACCCAAGAGCTGTCAGTGGCCTGAGGTGCTGTATTAACTTTCTCACATCCTATGGGTGCTGTCTTAGTTGGGGTTACTAGTGCTGTGATGAAACACCATGACCAAAGCAAGCTGGGGAGGAAAGGGTTAATTGGGCTTACGCTTCCACATCACAGTTCATCACTGCAGGAAGTCAGCCAGGAACTCACACAGGGTAGGAACCTGGAGGCAGGAGCTGATGCAGTGACCAGGCTTACTGGCTTGCTCCCCATGGCTTGCTCAGCCTGCTTTCTTAGAGAACCGAGAACCACCAGCCCAGGGATGGCCCCACCCACCACGGGCTGGGTCCTTCCCCATTGATTACTAAGAAAATACCCTACAGGCTTGACTCTAGTCAGATCTTGGGGGGGGGGGGGGAGGGGGGGAGGGATGGGGGGACGGAGAGACGGAGGGGTTCTCAGTTGAGGCTCCCTTCTCTCCAGTGATTCTAGCCTGTGTTAAGTTGACATAAAACTAGATAGTGCAGATGCCAAGACAGAGAAAACCTGAAAAAAATGTGGCTTCAGGTCCATCTTTTTCCTTTCTTAATATTTATCTCTGGTCCTAGTGGTATGACGCTCTCAAGGCAGTGGCCAGGCTGTCAACGGGAATCCCGAAGGAATGGAGGAGAAAAGTAAGTATTTTCTCACAGGGCTGGAATACTCGAGGACCATCACACTGTCCATTGGTGTGTCTGGGAAGTCTAAAAGTGGTTGCGTCTTTAATCGTGTCCTGGGTATTTATCATGTGTGCTAGGTAACGTTCTGGGTGCGAGGGCTGCAGCAGTGGGAACCACAGTAGGTGTGATATTTTGTCCTCATAGAACTTACAGTGGATCAAACGCGGTTGTGTCACACAGTGATAGTGCTGTGGATAACAGACAGAAAGTGGAGAGTGGGAGAATAGGGGCCAGGAGGCGGGGCTTGACATGCTCTTAAGGAAGTCGGTCAATTACCCAGCTGCCTGGGAAGACACTGAGGTGGGAGCCTGGGTCATGTTTTCAGGCAAGTAGGAGACTAAGGTGGGAGGTGCCTAGAGGCAGGGGCGGGGACAAGGGGAAGCAGGGAGCGGGGCATCTAGCTGTGTTGGTGGGAGAGACAAAGTACTAGGAAGCTCCAAGCAGGCTAGGCAGATGGGCTACTCCGTCTGCTCTGTTCGTGACCAGATGAGATGTGAGGGTACAAACCAGGAAGTAAGTAGTCTATCATAATTTAGGCAAGAAACAGGCCGCGTTGTGGTAGTGGAGATAGATGGTGGGAAGGGTTAGATGTGGTTTTTTTGAAGGCTGAGCTGAGACGAAGGCCAGGGGATGGGATATACGATGTAAATGGGATGCCAAGATTTTGGCTTAGGTGGCTGGAAAAGTAGAGATGCAGTTGGTGTAGGTGGAAGGAACAGGTGTGTGTGTGTGTGAGAGAGAGAGAGAGAGAGAGAGGGAGAAAGAGAGGGAGAGGGAGAGAGAGAACATATCTGCCTGACATCTGCTGACATCCGTTGAGATACCTCATTCCTCTCTACCTGGTGGGCATTTGGGCAGGACTCTGATGCTTGGAAGGCTGCTTAGAGATATTAATCAATGCTGTTCCTGCCAAATTATGTTTGAGCACTGAAATTTAAAACGAACTCTAAAGTTATTAATTTATAAATCTAACCTTAACATCGGAATCTGAACACTGAATGTTTCTCAAGTGAATATTAACAAGGAATTATGAAATTCATTGTTCAGAATTAGATTTTGATTTTCTTGGTCGGGTAAGGGAGTTAAAATACCCAGCGACTCTATAAAAAGTTATTCAGCCTGGGAATTTATCTGTCAGAATTGTGTGTATGGAGGGAGTATGGGGTAGATGTAAGGCAGAGGTCTTCATGGGAAACAGTGGTCTGTATACGACCAAGTAGTTCTCCCCCAAGCAGAGAATGATTTAGAATTAAGCAACATAAGAATTATACAGTCTATTTAATTACCTGAAATAAAAGGAAAAAAACCTGGTTATTTTAATCTCTAATGATTAGACTGTTACTTGGCACATAGTAGGAACTCAACAAATATTTATTGCAAGAAAGAATGAAAAGCCCCACAGGGTTCACTTTAATACAGCAAACTTGACTTGCATGCATGAGCTAGCCCTGGCTTCTAAACAGTTCTGGGTTAGCCCTTCCTGGAAGCAATGCGAGCTTTCTTTCCTTCCTTCCTTCCTTCCTTCCTTCCTTCCTTCCTTCCTTCCTTCCTTCCTTCCTTCCTTCCTTCCTTCCTTCCTTCCTTCCTTCTTTCTTTCTTTCTTTCTTTCTTTCTTTCTTTCTTTCTTTCTTTCTTTCTTTCTTTCTTTCTTTCTTTCTTTCTTTCTTTCTTTCTTTCTTTCTTTCTTTCTTTCTTTCTTTCTTTCTTTCTTAAAGGCGTGTGCCACCACCTTCCGGCCAATGCGAGCTTTCTAATAAAAGTGACATATTCTGTGACTCCGGTCTCCTCTGTGACCCTTTAGGTGTGGCTGACCTTGGCGGATCATTATTTGCACAGCATCGCCATAGACTGGGACAAAACCATGCGCTTCACTTTTAACGAGAGAAGCAACCCAGACGACGACTCGATGGGGATTCAGATCGTCAAGGTAACGCAGCTGCAAAGCTCTACTTCCGGTTCTAGCGCAGGAGGACAGACTAAGAGCCAGACATTCCCTAATTGGAGGATCAGATGATCTCCGCCTCCAGATCTGAGCATCTACATATGACCTCACTCCATCAATCAGTAGGAGAACTTGACGGCATCTTGTCTTCCTAAGTCTAAATGTTGCTAGTAATAGGAGAGCCTGACCGAGCTCCCATACATATCCAATTTATCTATTCGGTCACACGATAGGAGGAATCCCTTTCTATTTTCTCTGGTGTGGGTCAAGGACACCAATTGTGCTTTTACGTGAAAGCCATGGGACTGAGAAATTTAAAGGTGGCTCTATTTCATGTTAGCAACATTTGGCTCTCTCATTAGAGTTTTTGCTAGTCTCGGTGTTAATTTATAGGTAGGCCACTCTGCTGACGGGTCTGTGTTTAGTGGTCTAGTCCACTATGGGGACAGCTCTGGTGGCACACCTGCCTTGTGGCGGTTGATCAGAGCCCGCTGCTAAGAGCCAAGGATGCTGGCTTCTTCTGGTACCAGAATAATCCTTGTACATAAGGCTCAAGCATGTGGGCTTTCGTTTTATGAGTGTTCCGCAGAGGGATGCTAAGCTGGGACTTGAAAAGGAAGGCTGTCTCATCTGCATTTTGGCCACCACAGGATGGCTAATGTGCTGGCACATTTAAATCCATTTTTTTTTTAAAGGAGAAAGAACAAACTAAAATGAGCTACTTTCTGATCTAACTTGGTTTGTTTCAAACGAACATTTAAAAAAAAAAATCATGGCACTGCACGTTGCCTGCTTTGTGTAATCCACATTCCAGTGCTTTATTTGGAATTCCGGCATAGGTTTCACAGAGACAGAATTTCACATTTGAAATATGCCCTCTCTGTTTAACTTATGAATTAAGCCCATGCACTTTAAACAACATTATGTTGGGGTTGAAAAGATGGGCTCAGTGGTTAAGAGCACCTACTTTTCTTCTAGAGGTCCTGAGTTCAATTCCCAGCAACCACCTGGTGGCTCACAACCATCTGTAATGGGATCTGACGCCCTCTGCTGGGTGTCTGAAGACAGTGACAGTGTACTCACATATATGGCGCATACCTTTAATCCCAGCACTTGGGAGGCAAAGGCAGGCGGATTTCTGAGTTCGAGGCTGGCCAGCCTGGTCTACAGAGTAAGTTCTTGGACAGCCAGGGCTATACAGAGAAACCCTGTCTCAAAAAACAAAACAAAACAAAACAAAAAAAACAAAACAAAACAAAAAACAAAAAACCTAAAGAAAGGAAGCCTGTTTCCAACGCAGTATGTTATTTGATGTGTCTTGTCAGCATGTGTGTCTGTATCCTTTCTGGTACCTACAGAAGCCAGGTGAGGGCGGTGGATCCTTTGGAACTTGAGCTATAGTCAGTTACGACCTGCCATCTGGATGCTAGGAATCGAACCCTTGGCTTTTGGAAGAGCGTTCAGTGCTCTTGACCACTGAGCCATCTCTCCAGCCCTGTTTTGTGATTTCTTTTTTTTTTTTTTTTTTGAGATGAGGTCTTACTGTGTAGCCTTGTTTGACTTGGAACTCACTTGGAGTACATCAGGCTGGCTTTGGACTCACAGAAATCCCCCTGCCTCTCCTCCTGAGTGTGCCGAGGTTAGAGGAGGTTCCTGCCTTGACCAGCTCAGGCAACACACATTTTATAATTATGTTATTAAAAGGATCTTTTTCACTGAAGCAAATGCTTATCAGTAAAATTGTCTCTCCTGAAAACTGGAGCTTCATCTTGGCAATTAAATTATAGATATTAGCTCCATTTTATTAAAGAGCAGCAGGTGTTCTTATTCATATTGTAGAAATGTATAGACTAATTTGCAAAGGATGGTTTGTGTAATACACGGTAATTTTGCTATTTTAGTCTTCAGTATTAGAACTTTAGCAGCTACATCTTATACCATACTTTGTTCAAAGGATTAATGGTAGCACCTCTCATTATATGTAGAAACAACTATATATGCATATATATGACTAATATACACCTTTTAAAAGGCTCTCAATTTACATGAAATTATAATAGGGTTTTGTTAATAGAGTAACTTTTTGTGCTGCTCTGGAGGCCTTCTGAGGAACATTTGCCTGACTAAACCTTGCGACTCTTTCTCAGATTGCATAGTTGAAAGCAGTAGCAAAACAGAAAATTCCAGAGTCTTTTGGCTCATGTCTTTAAGTTGCTTATAAATTTAAAAACCAAAAAGGTGAATATTCATGTTCATAGAGATAAAGGTGAAATGAAGAAAAAAAAAAATCAGGGATTTTTCCCTAAGGGAATGATTGGTTTGCTAGCTGGCTTTCAATCACGTGACCAAGCAGTGGCAAATACCCGAGACAGTCAACTCACAAGGTATGTAGGTGGCTCCCTGGTCAGGAGGTCTGTTGACCCATTCATTGCCTTGTGTCTGGGGCAGGCAGCCATCATGGCGGGAAGTGTGCACAGTAATGCTCCTCGCTCCGTGGAGGCCTGGAAGGGACACACTCTAACCACAGCGGGAGGTATTTCAAAACCTGCTCCCCTTCCTTCTTAGGATCTGCATCGCACAGGCTGTAGTTCCTACTGTGGCCAGGAGGCGGAGCAAGACAGGGTGGTGCTAAAGCGGGTGCTATTGGCTTACGCCCGCTGGAACAAGAACGTCGGGTACTGCCAAGGCTTCAACATCCTGGCTGCCCTCATTCTGGAAGTGATGGAGGGCAACGAGGGGGACGCGCTGAAGGTGAGTGTCCGGTTCCGACGAGCGCAGCAGGAATGCTGCGCTGGGGCTCGGACTCTTTCGCTTTCTTTTTTATTTTCTGCCCTGCGCCTTCCAATCCGTTTGTAATTACCTGCGATAGGATTTTCCCCAAGTTAAAGCCATATGAGGCGACAGACTGCTGTAGCTGTCAACTATGAATATTTTTACTCCCATAAGACACTTTAAAAGCAAGTTAAGTATTGATTATGTCAATTCTCTCTCTCTCTCTCTCTCTCCCCCCCTCTCTCTCTCTCTCTCTCTGTGTGTGTGTGTGTGTGTGTGTGTGTGTGTAACAGATTAGGTGATCTTTGCACCAAGTCTTTATTACTTCATAGCTTCTTTGAGTCAGACATCGGGACGTGACTGAGCCAGCCGATGGCCCACCACTCTGGAGTTCATGATAGTGGCCGCTGTGATCGTATTCAAAGGCTCAAATGACAGGAGTGTTTTTCCAGCGTGTTTATGTGGTTGTTGGCAAGGAATTCCTCACAGGCTGTTGAAATGAGGGGTCTAGGGTATTTGGTGGTGGCTGAAGACCTTTTAGCTCCTTGCCATGTAAGGCCCCCCCATCTCAGACGGTGACTGACGGCCCTGAGAGTAAGGCAGAGGAGACGACAAATTTGCAGCCAAACGTCCCCTGTGGTAGCCGTTGTTTTTCCATATCCATGGTCACCGGGTCAGCTTATATCCCAGGGGAAGGGCTTACATAAGGACTGCCAGGACAGGGACGCCGCTCAGGTGGCGGAAGGCTCACCCGACCTGCACAAAGCTCAGTTCCGAGCCCTGCAGAGACCAGGTGAGGAGTGTATTCTGCAGCTCTAATACTTGGGAGACAGAAACATGAGCATCAGGTCGAGAGTTCAAGACCATGCTCGGTACATCATAAATTCAAGGCCAGCCTGAGCTATGTGAGACCCTGTCAACAGAGAGGAGAGTGGCAGAGAGACTGAGACAGACAGACAGACAGACAGACAGACAGAACACACACACCACACACACACACACACACACACACACACACACCACACACACACACACACACACACAAAAGAAAGGGATCACTAGGGATTCTATTAGAAGCGACCTGCCTATCCCAGCCGCTTTACTTGTTTGTATTCGGGACAAGGTGTATAGGATGTAAGAAGATGCATCTGTGGGAGGTGGTTGCCTACAGAAATAAATGCTGTCTTTGGATCTTTGATGTCTAAGACCTGGTTTAGTTGAAAGCAGTTCTGAAAGCACTCGTGGGGTAAGGTTAGAGGTCTGAAGGTGGGTGGGTCGGTCACCACAGACTGTCTTAGTCACTGGTGTATCGTTATGATGGGACTCCATGACCAAGGCTAACCTTGGAAAAGAGAACATTTAATTGGGGGCTTGCTTATAGTTTCAGAGGGTGAGTCCATGACTGTCATGGCGGGGAGCGTGGGGGCAGGGAGACATCGTGCTGGAGCAGTAGCAGAGAGCCTACATCCTGATCTGCATGCAGGAGGGAGAAAGAGCCAGAGAGAGGAAGGACTGAGGGGAAGACAGACTGAGTGAAGAAAAGGGAGGGAGGGGGAGAAAAGAGAGAGGGAGGGAGACAGAGACAGACAGAGGAGGAAGGGAGAGAGGGAGACAGAGGCACACAGAGACACTGACTGGGCCTGGTCTGAGCTGTTGAAATCTCACAGTTTGCCGTGAGATTTCAGGTGGTGGCGCACACCTTTAATCCCAGCACTCTGGGAGGCAGAGGCAGGCGGAGGATTTCTGAGTTCGAGGCCAGCCTGGTCTACAGAGTGAGTTCCAGGATAGCCAAGGCTATACAGAGAAACCCTGTCTCGGAAAAAAACAAATCCAAAAAACCAAAAAAAAAAAAAAAAAAAAAAAAAGAAAGAAAGAAAGAAAGAAATCTCACAGCTCACCATCGCTAGTGACACTCTTCCTCTAACAGGGCCACATTTCCTACTTCTTCCTAAACAGCCCACCCTGGGAATGAAATACTCAAACACATGGGCCTATGGGGCTGCTTGCACTCAAACCATCACAGTATATATGAAAAAACTGAAGGCTTGAGTCGTGGAGAGGCGCCTTGCTTCACAAGTGGAGAGGCGCTCAGGGCAGTGTGAGTCTCGGACTCATGGCTGAGCCTTCACGCTGATGCTGACTGCAGAGCTCTAATCTGCGAGGTCTAATCTTTGTACTCGAGCCTCCACCTGCTTGACTGTGGGGAATATCTCGGTGATATGGAAAAATAAACAAATGTTCCTCCTGGCTGTAGACATATCACACAGTAGACTTAATTATAAACCCAGCCTGGATGTATTCACCGTCTCTCTCTCTCTCTCTCTCTCTCTCTCTCTCTGTATAGAAAGGCAATGGCTTCAAAGCTCATCTAAAAGACTATAGAGAAGTAGAGGCAGTGAGTGGTCTAATGTGTGGGTTTGGGATACTTTAAATTAAGAAGCAATTTTAGCTGGGTATGGGAGACAGAGACAGGAGGATGTCTGTGAGTTTGAAGTGAGCCCTGTCAAAGAAAAATAAAAAAAAAAAGAACTATTTGTGTATTCAGTCCACTGCCTTTAGTGTTTTTCCTCAGATGTAATTTGCATGTCTAAAATAGGGAGTGCTGTGCTGCAAAGCTGGAATAAGGGCTCGGTTTGGAGGTAGGATGGGGAGGATAAGGAAAAGATGTATGTGTGTGCATGCCAATCAGATCTCCAGGGCTCAGTGACTCCTGAGAAGCTAACATGTAAAAAAGTTGAACTGGAGTTTAACAGCGCGGTGGCACCCAATCTAAGTACTTGGGAAATGGAGGCAGGAAGATCAGGTGGTTTTTTTTTTAAATGATTCTTTTTAAAATCTTTATTTTATGTGCATTGGTGCTTTGCCTGTACGTATCTCTCTGTGAGGGTGTCAGATCCCCTGGAATTGGAGTTGTGAAGTACCATGTGGTTGCTGGGACTTGAACCCGGGTCCTCTGGAAGAGCAGCCAGTGTTCTCAATCACTGAGCCATCTCTCAAGCCAGAGGATCTGGAGTTTAAGGACAGCCTTGGCTGTAGCCACATAACAAGTTCAGGGTCTGATCCTGCTCTAAAAGAAAAAAAAACAATACTAAACAAAATAAGAAAGAAAAGAAAAGAAAAAAGAAAAGAAAGAAAAAGAGTTCGGAGTGTTCTGTGAGATGCCACGGTGGATTATGGTCGGTGCATGAAGATGTGTAGACCTTGGCAAATGTCTCACATGCAGAGGGAGGCGAGATTCGTGGGGGGAGGGGGGTTTCCTGATGCCCAGGAAATTATCGCAGGTCTGGTTTTCCGGTAGCCATTTTATCATCTGCAAGCTAAAAGGACTAATCCACAGAAACAAGCAAGCCGCTTTCCCTCTTTCTCGGCCCTCACCACACTTTTCCTTTGTAGCTATTTTGTTTAGAAAGATTGATTAAAAATCAGACACACTCCCGTTTCTTCTTTCTCATCTTAATTTATGACGTAAGACCTGACGCTTGGAATTATGGGTAGAGTGAGGGAGGGCTACCTGACGCTTGGAATTATGGGTAGAGTGAGGGAGGGCTACCTGATGCTTGGAATTATGGGTAGAAGAAGGGAGGGCTGACTGGTTATCAGAGTTTGAGATGACTTTAGACTGACAGTTTTATTGTGTTATAGAATTACTAGCATAACTAGGGGCAGAGGGACGGCTCCGTGGGTAAAAGGGTTCAGATCCGCAGAACTCACTTAAGGACTGATGACTGGGGTGGCCTGCCTGTCACCGGCCTGTTGGAGGCGGAATCAGGCAATCCCTAAGCAAACAAGCTGGCTAGCCAGACTTGTTCTGGGCCCAGCAAGAGACCCTGCGTCAGTATGTGATGGACAGAGGGGTTGAAGAGGGCATCCGGTGTCAACCTTGGTCCTCTCTATAGGCACGCTGCTTCCTCAGCCGCCCCCCCCCCATCACCCCTGCATATGCGCAGGGAAGAATTACAGCATGACTGAGAAAGTTTTCTTGCAGTTTTAAAGAGGACACAATTTTTTAATAGCAATGTGTTAGCCTGGGCTGTGGCTCAGTGGCAAGGTGGATCGCCTAGAGTAATGGAGGCCTAGTGCGTGGGCCTCTGGTAGCCGGGGTGATTGTGAGTCCAGCTCCGGGCCTCCTTGTCTGGGTGGGTGTTTTATGACAGGCCAGCTCTTGGGATTTTCATATTGCCTAGTATAGGGGATAGGTCCCCAGCACCATAAATAAATACATGTATTTTCTCAGCACTGAATAACTTAGGTGACAAGTGTCTCAGTGTGCAGATTATGATTTTTAATTTTGCCTTTACTGTTCTATCACCTTTTCCTAACCCATGCCTCCCAGAGCCCTCTGCTCCCCCAACCCCCACCAGGCACTGGGTGGTCTCTTTTTCCCTGTGGCTGAGCTGCCTCTCATGTGATATGTTTATGTGATGAGTTCTGTCCCTGGCTCCTTGGGCCTCCTTGGGAACCTTTGAGGCCGGGACCTTGCCACTATTGTACAGAGCTAGCTGTGGTTTTGGTCTTTGCTTTTCTGGTGCGCTGGAGAGTGAGCTAGACTTTCGGGGGGGGGGGCGGGCACCTCCCAGTATTTGAGCTGCCCGCCCTGCAGAAAGGCTATGCACAGAACTGGCCGGTGCTTTGTTGGGTCCAGTGAGCGGCTTTTGACATTTTAGAAAGGCAACGCAAGCCCAGCAATCAAAAGAAAGTGGTAATTTGAGGAACCGGTGTGACGAGACTCAGAGAGAAGCGCCAATTTAAAAAGGCATCCAGTGTGCAAACAAAGCTAGTTATGTTCTCTAATGCCGGCGTCGGCCGCGCCGATTGCCCAGACGGCCTGCCTCAGCGTGGGCGTTTTATGACGGGCCAGCTCTGGGATTTTCATATCCAGGTTGTAAAACTGGTGACCTTAGGAGCGAGACTGGAGGGTCCTGCTGAATGCAGGGAGCCTGAGCCTTCTCGTCTCTCCGTGAAGCTGAGGGTTGCATAATTGCAGTTATGTGTGGGGTGAAGTCAGGTCTGGCAGCCCTTCTAGAAACCTCCAGCACAGCTGACTTTGGCTTACTTAGATAATTATGCCGCCCTCTCCTTGCGGGAGGTGTAGGTGAGCCCTGAATTGGTTTCTGACGCATTAGGAACTTTGGTGAGCTGCTTCTGTGTCTTTTTGCTGTGCTTTTTTATTTTGGGCGTATTGAAATCCTGGTGGGTATGAAGCAGGCTTGTTATCTTTTTTTTTTTTTTTTTTTTTAGATTATGATTTACCTGATTGATAAGGTACTCCCTGAAAGCTACTTTGTCAATAATCTCCGGGCACTGTCCGTGGATATGGCTGTCTTCAGAGATCTCTTGAGACTGAAGCTCCCTGAGCTGTCTCAGCACCTTGACACCCTTCAGAGAACCGCAAACAAAGAGAGCGGAGGTAAGAGCGGAGGTAAGGGCAGAGGTGAGGGCGGAGGTGAGGGCGGTGCTTGGTTGTCTGGTTTCCGAAAGTACTTGGCTCGTCTGGTCCTGCTCTCTGCACATGACTTTACATTCTGGATGGAAAAAGGTTGCCAGGTATTTCTTGTTAAAGGGTGTGGTGCAACCTTTCCAGAGACCAAACACAATATTGAGAATATGTAGGGCCACGCTCTGAGGCTATCGGTAGGCGTGGGCGGATAGCGGGTAATGCTACCCTGGGCATTTTGGGGAACTGGCCAAGACAGGTAATAGTTTAACCACTGATTTTTCTGGATTTAAAAACTCTGGTTTGCATGACATTATTTTCTGCAGTGTAGACATTCTTACCATGACCAATTTCAGGAGATCTGGATTGTGGAAAGTGAAGTGCTTGTGGGACCAACTATTAGTTGTAAAACTAACTCATCAACAAACATTCTAACCGACTCTTTGAAAACTGAAGCTAAAAGAACAGAGAAGAAAACAGAAAAATTAGTTCAAAGTCATCATCATGTATGAAGATCAAAGAATGGTGCATGTCTCTCTCTCTCTCATATATGAATACACTGTAGCTATACAGATGGTTTTGAGCCTTTATGTGGTTGCTGGGAATTGAATTTAGGACCTCTGCTCACTCCCATTGGCCGGCTTGCTCTGGTTAATCTTGCTTGCTCAGTACCTGCTTGCTTAGGCACAAAGATTTATTATTATTATAAATAAGAACACTGTATCTGTCTTCAGACACACCAGAAGAGGGCATCAGATCTCATTATGGATAGTTGTGGGCCACCACGTGGTTTCTGGGATTTGAACTGAGGACCTTGGGGAGAACAGTCAGCGCTCTTAACCACTGAGCCATCTCTTCAGGCCCCAAGAAGGACTTTCTAAAAACTGAGCTAGAGGCACACTTTGGCACAGACTGTGACTTTGGTAGAAGCAATAGGGTTACGGAAAAGAGGCTCTGGGGGGAGGGTCACAGGCAGGTAGAGGACATTCTCCTGAGTCTACCGTGGCTGTTTGGTGCATTTCTGCAACTATGTTCTCTCTAAGCACCAGAGACCCACCAGACCTTTGCTGAGATTCTGTTGGTTATGGCCAGTCGCTGTGGTAGGCCATGCGTGCAGTCTAGCCTGATGGGCACATTTAAAGCTGGGAATGCAGGGGTGAGTTGCAGCCTGTGATGGTGCTGGGGCCCTAGGTTTGATCCCTTGCACCAGCAAAAGGAAAAAAGTGGGGTAAAATGAAGTAAAACAGTGAAGAACACGTTAAAGGATGCTGTGTCTGAGATGAGGTCCTACTATGTATCCCCTGCTGGCCTCAGACTTAGCGGAAATCCCCCTGCCTCAGCCTCTTGATAGCCGAAACTACAAGGTTGTACCAACATGCAGGTCTATGTTAAAGGGTTCTGAAGATCTAGTTGTTATTAAAACATAGCGGAGGTTTTAGAGACAGCTGAGTGGCTCTAAAGATCTTGTGTGATCCAGCTGCAGTATAACTCGGTGTCCTCATGGTGGTGGCAGACATGGGTTATTGGCACACAGGTTTTCCATCAAGTCCCTTTGCTCCTGACCATGAGGACTAACCTTGGGCTCTAGTCTCTGAACAAACATTTGTTCACAGGAGAGAAGAAAACAAGTTCAGGGAACTTTTTTCCCCCTTACCCTGAGATAGTTATACTATTGACAGTCATCGGAGAGATGAGGGTAAAACTCTAATAGACTTTTACAGTCAGTCGGAATGGGAAGGGGGAGGGGGCTGAGCTTTTAGTAAATCCAGAAATTCCAAAATGGGGTATATCTGTCTTTAAAATCGTATATCACTTAGTTCAAAACATTTTCCAGTTTAAAGTTGTCTAATATCTTAAGTATTTTGGAATCTTTTCCTGCTTATTTTCTGTTTCATTCCATTGTAATCTTGGAATTATACAACTTCAGAGATAAGGAATATATGATAAACAATTTTAGTCCTAATGGCTGCATTTGAGTTGAAGTGGGACCTGCAAGATTTTCAAAGTCCACTGGCATCTTTTGTTTTATTTGTTTGTTTTGTTTTGTTTTGTTTTTTGTTTTCTTCTGGGCCTCAAACCTAAGATCTCATAGGTAACAGGTGAGCACCAGCCCCAGAGGTTGTATTTGAGCAGATGCAATGGCTTCTTATTTATTTATTTATTTATTTATTTATTTATTTATTTATTTTGGTGAGGAAAACTTTGTCTTTCATTTAAAGCAACCTTCAATAAGTACAGTCAGATCCAGTTCAGGTAAAAACTTGTGAAGTGTGGCGAAGAATTTATGACTCTCACGTCCTGGAGCTTTCTATTAAAAATGTTTCCTCTAGAAACATGGGAGGGGTAAAGGAAGAAAACCGTTAGAGGGATACAAAGGAGGCAGCCAGGAAGCAGCATTCTGTGTGGGCGTGGGAGAAAGGGCTCCATGGTGCACCTTACACATCGCCACTCTGAAGGCCTTGTGTGCTCTTTCTGTGTTCCAGGCGGATACGAGCCCCCACTCACCAACGTCTTCACGATGCAGTGGTTCCTCACACTCTTCGCCACGTGCCTCCCAAACCACACGGTTCTGAAGATCTGGGACTCCGTGTTCTTTGAAGGCTCAGAGATCATCCTGAGGGTGTCGCTGGCTATCTGGGCTAAACTCGGAGAGTGAGTGATTTCTGTCTGCTGTTGTTAGCTGCCTGTGGGCCCCTCAGTGCAAGGTGTGAGAAAGCAGGCTGTGAGCTGGGGTGAACTGTGGTCGGGGCCTGGCCAGGTTCCTCTCCTCTGCGTCTGACCTCTTCCTCAGCAGAGGCTTTTGGTACACTCCTGTGGCAGAGGAAACGGGACCGAGCTAGAGACGGAATGGCTGTATCTAGAAAGAAATAGGCAGATTTGCAGGTGCATATCGCAATTGGGATTATTTCGTTTTCTTCTTTCTTTGAGGATGAGTATTATCCAGTGTAGGCTGGCTTGGAGTCACTACAGAGTGGAGAGTGACCTTCTCCTCTGTCTCTCCCAGCCTCTGCCTCCCAAGAGCTGGGATTATAGGTGCGCGTCACCATACTTGGCCCTTAATATTTGTGAATCTTTATTATTTACTTTGTTCTGACATAGAGCCATGATAAAATTGAAGGAGATTTCCCTGCCTGTACAGTCTGTAGGAGAGGTGTTGCTGTGCCTGTACAGTCTGTAGGAGAGGTGTTGCTGTGCCTGTACAGTCTGTAGGAGAGGTGTTGCTGTGCCTGTACAGTCTGTAGGAGAGGTGTTGCTGTGCCTGTACAGTCGGTAGGAGAGGTGTTGCTGTGCCTGTACAGTCTGTAGGAGAGGTGTTGCTGTGCCTGTACAGTCTGTAGGAGAGGTGTTGCTGTGCCTGTACAGTCTGTAGGAGAGGTGTTGCTGTGCCTGTACAGTCTGTAGGAGAGGTGTTGCTGTGCCTGTACAGTCTGTAGGAGAGGTGTTGCTGTGCCTGTACAGTCTGTAGGAGAGGTGTTGCTGTGCCTGTACAGTCTGTAGGAGAGGTGTTGCTGTGCCTGTACAGTCTGTAGGAGAGGTGTTGCTGTGCCTGTACAGTCTGTAGGAGAGGTGTTGCTGTGCCTGTACAGTCTGTAGGAGAGGTGCTGCTGTGCCTGTACAGTTGATAGGAGAAGGTGTTCCGCTGCCTGTACAGTTGGCAGAACAATACAAGATTCTTCCTTTCTACCATGAGGAATCACCAAGATGTTAACATCTGGTTCTGCCAGAACATAAAACCAACCAAATTTTACTTCCTTTCCCTGGTAGTAGCGGGTGAGAAAAATGGCACATCTCTGCTCATTTGTAGTCAACATTAGAAGCAGGGAAATTGCCAGTGAATGGCTTGTAGGTAGCCATGACAACGTGTCATGGACTAACAAGCCACCGGCAGTGTTTTAAATGTTTGTAGATTTCTACTTTCGTATCTATGTGTCTTCACATGCATGGGTGCTGTGGCATGCATATGTTGGGGAGAAGGTAACGTACGGTGGTTGGTTCTTGTCTACCATCTAGGCTCTGAGGATGGAGTTCGTGTTGTCAGGCGTGGCAGCAAGCGCCTTTCCCACTGAGCCATCTTGCCTGCTCCATTTTAAAAGTTCTTAGCTAGCCTTTTTATTTGTAACTTGTTTGTGGAAGGCAGTTTTTAAACAGGAAAGATCTGGCAGCTATCAGTTCATAGGTTTAAGAGCTCACCAATGTATGTATCTGTAAACGTCACACAGCTGCCATCTTTTTCTGTAGGATAGTTTCTAGACAGACAAGCCAGTAAGTCCACGTCTGTGAGGATTTCTGTGCTTCCATGCCTTCCACTTTCTCCCAGGATGCCCTTCTCTCTGCACTCTCCACAGTGTAGGCTTTCTGAGTGTGCTGGCCCACAACTGTGTAATCGTCTATAGCATTGGAGGAGGTGCTGCACTGGATGAAGGACCAGTGTTGGCCACTTCCTGTTAGTCCTCAGTGATGAGGCAGGGACAGAAGGGGGTCCCTTCTGCTCACTTCCTGTCACATCAGAAGTTATTCCTAGGTAGTAGCAGGGTTGGCACTGGTGAGATCATTGCTTGAGTAAGAGCTGGCACTCACGGGGTGCTCCAAATGGGCGGCATGTGTGCACCACGTGTGTGCTGTGCATGTGTGATCTGTGTGTGTGCTGTGCATGTGTGCTGTTCATGTGTGATCTGTGTGTGTACTGCGCATGTGTGCTGTTCATGTGTGATCTGTGTGTGTGCTATGCATGTGTGCTGTTCATGGGTGATCTGTGTGTATGCTGTGCATGTCTGCTGTTCATGTGTGAAGTGTGTGTGCTGTGCATGTGTGATCTGTGTGCGCTGTGCATGTGTGCTGTTCATGTGTGATTTGTGTGTGTGCTGTGCATGTGTGCTGTTCATGTGTGATCTGTGTATGTGCTTTGCATGCAAGCTCTTCATGGGTGCTCTGCATGTGTGTTCTGTATGTGTGCTGAGAATCTGTGTTCTGTGTGTGTGTTAGGCATGTGTGCTCTGAGTGCTCTGCATGTGTGCTCTGTATGTGTCCTGTGTATGTGTGATCTGTGTGTGTGCTGTGCATGTGGGCTGTTCATGGGTACTCAGCATGTGTCTTCTATATGTGTGCTCTACGTGTGTGTGCTATGTGTGTGCTATGCATGTGTGCTGTGCACAAGTGCTCTGCATGTGTGTTCTATATGTATGCTCTACATGTGTGCGCTGTGTGTGCAATGCATGTGTGCTGTGCATGAGTGCTCTGTATGTGTGCTGTGTATGTGTGCTGTGCATATGTGCTGTGTATGTGCTATGCATGTGTGCTCTGTGTGCTGTGCATATATGCTGTGTATGAGTGCTCTGCTTGTGTGCTATTCATGAGTGCTGTGCATATGTGCTTGAATGTTCTGCATGTGTGTTCTGTATGTGTTAGCTCATTAAAGCTTTCCATCATCCTACATGGGTTGTTCTTTTGCCGGCTTCATTTTAAAATGTATTATATTTGCACATGTGTGTCTGTGTCTGAATGTGTGTGCAAACACGTGTACATGTGTATGCATGTATGAGGGTATGTGTGTATATGAGTGTGTACCTGAGTGTATATGTGTATGAGTGTGTGCATGAGTATATGTATGAGTGTGCAAGTATGTGTGTGTGCATGCAAGTGTATGAGTATGCATGTATGAGTGTGCACATATGTGTGTGTATGAGTGTATATGTATGTGAGTGTGTGTGTCTTGTGTGTGATCCCAGATGCTCAGGGATGTCAGAGAGGATGCTAGAACCTCTTAGCTCTGGAGTTATGGCAGTTGTGAGCCACTTGAGATGGGTCCTGGGGACTGGATTCAGAACGAGCTCGAGCTCGTAACTGCTGAGCCGACAACTTCCTTTTACAGCCTCTGAGCTGAAGCACAGAGTGCAGTGAACCGCCTGAGGTCGCCCCTTGAGTGACTGAGAAACACTGTGCTGAACCAGGGCGTCCTGGCTCTAGAGTCTGTGCTTTTCATTATGCAAATCTGCTCAGAAGCGGCTCCTGTTTATGAATTGTAAATGTTTCCGGGGCCTCGCTCAGGATAATTATACGGCCATTCAGCTCGAGGCTGGCTTGTGAGGAGCAAGGAGAGGCCACCAACATCCATCTAGTGCCGACAGCGCCTGTCATTATGTGAGGCAGTTTGAGTATATTATCTCATTTGGGCCTCTCAATAACCCCGCAGAGCAGAAGAGATTGTTCCTCCCTGTCTTTTCAAGTGAGAAAATTACCCGAGAAGGTTAATTAACTCGTTCACAGTCACGCGGCTAATGAGAAGCAGAACTGGGACTTGCGCCTGGAGCCTTGGACTCCATTGCTTGTAGAGCTTCCCCACAGATGCAACACTGGGAAAACATCCACGTGCGTAGGTCCTGGGATACCCGAGGGTCCGTGAATAACCGAGTAGCACTGGGCCTTATATTGTCTGTGGGGCTCCTCTGGTTCCTTCCTTCCTTCCTTCCTTCCTTCCTTCCTTCCTTCCTTCCTTCCTTCCTTCCTTCCTTCCTTCCACTCAGCAGAGCCCTCCACAACTTTGGACTCTCGAGCATCGCACTCCAGCAGCGTCCTTTTGACTGCCTTTCTCTTATGACTTCCACGTTGGCACACTCCCTCCCTCACCACATCACACTCAGTCTTCCTAATTGTGCCCAAACATGCCGAGCCACTTCTAAACCCACCTTGCCAAGGGCACAGCTGTCCCAGCGCTCCCTTTTAAAGTCCTCTGGGTCACTTGTGCCCTGAAGAGGCTCAGAAGGCAGAAAGAGTCTTTGCCATCTGCTATTGTCTTCAGCTATTGTCTTGACTCTCAATGGCTCCCTCTGGCTGTGTAATGACGTCCCTTCCATGAACATCAGTTGGTCTCAGGCAACAGCAAGAGGCTCCCCAGGAGGCCTGTTGTCTTCTACATCAGTCTTTGCAATGCTTCTTCTAAAGC